>NC_084793.1:133107296-133407296 GCF_963169125.1 Humulus lupulus
CTCTAGGCCATCCCAAGGTTCAATCCTCAAGTGGATTGCTCCTTCCCAGCCACATCCCTTGATAACAAATCTGTTATCCAAAAAATAGACACGGATGGCGTGGCAGGTGATTTCAGAACACGTGGCTGACACCTGGCAGAATTATGTTAGAGTATCGACCAGTAAGATATTGCAAGCATAACGGTTAAGTTTTTCTTACGACCAGCCTGGTCATACACTTTGCATATTTCAAGATAATTTTGTAAAGATCTTAGTCAATCTCGAGATTGTCTCCAATAATTCCTGATGATCCAATGAATTAGGAGAGAATATCTGCAACAAATTAATGTACTCCTCCTTGAGCCTATAAATAGAGAAAGATAGTTCAAGGAGGGGACTTTTTGGCTTTTTGATTACTTTAGAGTATAGATTTACGAGAGAATTAGAGCTAATACATTACGATATATTGTTTAGTTTTTAGAGGTTGGTGAAACTCATAGAACCCTAGTTCTTTGATCACTCCTTTGAATCCCATATCAATAATAGCTCAAGTGGACATAGGTTATTACCAGTTTCTGGGGCCGAACCACTATAAATTCTTGTGTGCTTTACTGTTTTTGTCATTATATTCATTCCAACATATCTGTCCACATCAAGCATTTTTGACTCCGTGTCAGTTGACTAAAATCAGGGTCAACATTCTGGTGCTTTCATTGAGAGCTTGATACGATATTGTTGAAACAGTAATGGAGAAAACCGCAAAGAAGACTGGGCAGGCGACTGGCGCTGCACCTACTCAACCGCTTCCTCCTCCAAATGTGACAGAAGATGAGCCACATTTGGAATTCGATGAGGAAGAACTGGATTCCGAGACGCTGAGGAATACCCTGGGGGTATTGCAGGATGAACTGGCCAATCTGAGGGCCAGCCAGGAAAGTGCTGCTGAGATTATGGCGCGGCAGCAACAAGAAATTGAGCGACAGCGCTAGGAGTTGAGTGAGAGACAGGCGGAGATGGACCGCCGTCATAGGGAGGCCATGGAAACCCTTGAAGCAGCCCTACAGTTGGCTAGGAATCAGGCTGCACCTGCCTCACAACCTGATCAACCTACAAATGGGCCACCCCAAAGGGGTCCCAATCCTAGCCCACCCATCCAGCCCCGAGCCCCCAGAGGCCCGAGCAGCCACCAATGCCTCAGGATGATGTCCCACTAAGGGATCCTGAAGCGCAGCCTCCATCCCTGGCTGGTCGTGAAATTCCCCCGCAGCCAAGGTAGAATAAGGCCGGGCAGCAACCTCGCAGTCCTAGACGCCATAAGGGCGAAGAGCCAAATCCACCGAGCAGAGGGCAGCGTCCTTCTGGTAATAGAAGGAACTCAGAGATAAGCTCTGCGGTCCGGGGCCCCCCACGGCATGATAATGCACGGGGACCTACTGACCAACGCAGGCCACCCTCTAACGCTCGGGAAGTTCCAGCTCGAGGAGGCAACCGAGGGAACAATCGATCCCACCATACCTAGTCGAGGTTCAGAGATGGCCATGGTTATAATGAGGCCGACTCAGGCAGAGGAAATTTCGGTCGGAGAAATGAAGATAGAGGTGAGGGCAGAAGCCCACCACCTAGAGTAAACCAACCCGAGAGACGTGACGCTGGGGGGCAACCCAGGCAAAATAACATCTTTAATTGGCTCAGAGCTAGCGAGCAGCGGCGAAGAGACGAGGATTTAAGAGACGTACTCAACGACCATCGGGAACGACATGACGAGTATGTTCCCCCAGCACCAGAGGCCCCGGGGATTCTTGAAGCCATGCAAGCACAAATAGATGCCCTGAACCAGGCAGTACAACAACTGGTTGAGGGAAGGACGTCTCACATCGATTACGATAGGAGAAGAGGCACTCCTTTCGTTCAAAGGATAGCTATGGCAGAAACTCCTAGCAAGTTTAAGATGCCCACGCTTCCAAACTTTGACGGGTATGGTGACCCGGTATCTCATGTCAACAAGTTTGAGATACAAATGGACATTCAGAAAGTGTCCGAAGACGCTCGGTGCAGGATCTTTCCTGCAACACTTTCTGATGCTGCACAGGAGTGGTTTTTCAAATTCCCTCCTACAAGTATTGTTTCTTGGGAGATGTTCATAAAAGAATTTTACGGGCAATTCTATGCGGGTCGGGTGCACCCAACTGAGGCGAATCAGCTGGTCGAGATACGCCAGCAAGAAGGAGAGCCAGTGAAGGATTACGTCCAGCGCATCATGCGAGTAGCGGCTGGAGCCAAAACAGTGGGTGATGAGGGCAAGATGATGGCCCTAATTGCGGGAGTTAGGCTTCGCACGCCTTTGTGGAGTAGCCTCAGAAAGCATGGAGTTAAAACTACTCAAGAATTTTTAGATCGAGTTGATCGGTACATCAAGCTCGAAGATGCCATCGCCAGTGAAGGAAAACCCCCAGGCAAGGATAAGGGAACTGCCGAGCCTGCCAAAGCCGCCAATGGGTCAAAGCCCAACGGCAACGGCAAAGGCAACGGGAACGGCAATGGCAATGGCAAGAATGGGGGGAAACGGCCACATAATGAACCTTCCACCTCTGATAATAAACGAGCCAAGGGCAATCGTTATGAACCACGGTTCACTAACTACACTATCCTTGTTGAGTCTCGGGGAGAGGTGTATCAGGACACGAGTTCCAGTGTGCCTTACAAAAAACCTGCTCCCATTCAAAAAGATATTTCAAAGAGAGACACTACCACGTTCTGTCGCTATCATAATGACTACGGACATGATACAAATTAATGCAACCAGCTGGAGGATGAAATCGAGTTCCTTATTAGACAAGGACACTTGAGAAGATATGTACGGGCCTCAGGAAATTCTGAATGAGAGGCTCCAGGTGGCAACGAGCAAGCGCCTGCATGCCAACGCTCGCCACCTTTGCAGCCTGACCCTGTAGCGGGCACTTTACTCACCATTTGTGGAGGCCCGCACCTCGCGGGAAGCAGTGGAAAGGTGAGGGAATGATATGCTCGGACCCTACGTCACGACCAGGACATCGAGATGATGACTGTGGAGGACAGGGCATCAAAGAAGGCTCGGTCGGAGGATGGTGAGATAACCTTCTCTGATAGCGACGCCCAGCATGTCCGGTTCCCACATTTCGATCCGCTGGTCGTGGACGTTCAAATCGCCAACATGATGGTGAAAAGAGTACTAGTTGACACAGGAAGTTCAGTGAACATCCTGTACAAATCTTCGCTGGAACGTATGAAGTTGTCCGTCAAGGACTTGGAGCCCTGCAACCAAACGATTTACGGCTTCTCAAGTGAGGGACTTGCCCCAGCAGGGTCAATCAGACTTCCAGTAACAGCAGGTATAGCACCTGCTACCAGGACATTACTCGTTTCTTTTATAGTAGTCGATTGTCCTTCGGCGTACAATGCTGTCATTGGAAGGCCCATACTGGTTGATCTTCGGGCCGTCACCTCAGTATGGCACTTGGCCATGAAATTCCCGACAGACGCAGGGGTAGGACGCATGTTGGGTAATCAGAGGGAAGTAAGGGAGTGCTACAACGCGTCAATCACAAAGGCGAAGAAGGGAACATCAAAGAGCACTCCCCCAAATAGGTTACAGATGGCTATTGATACACAAGCCCAATCCGGTGATGGAGTCACCAAATAGGGTGTTGCCCAAAGTGAGGATAGGGATTTAGATCCTCGCTTTGGGGATTTTAAGGGAAGATGTTGGACCCGTCGAGGACCTGGAAGAGGTCCAACTTGACGAAAAAGACCCGACCAGAGTCATAAAGGTCGGGAAAAATTTAGAAGCAACAACGAAGCATGCATTTGTGGAATTTTTGCGAAAGAACCAGGAAGTTTTTGCCTGGTCACACAAAGACATGGCTGGGATAGATCCTGTAGTTATCAGCCATGTCCTGAACATTGACAAGAGTTTTCCACCCGTGCAACAGAAAAGAAGGCTGCTCGATAAGGATAGATCGAAAGCCTTAAAAGAGGAAGTCAAAAGACTGAAGGAGAATGGGTTCATCAGGGTGGCGTTTTATCCATCGTGGGTCTCTAATCCAGTACTGGTTCCCAAGCCTAATGACAAATGACGAACCTGTGTGGATTTCACAGACATTAATAAAGCCTGCCCAAAAGATTGCTTCCCACTCCCAAGGATCGACCAGCTGGTCGATGCAACTGCAGGACATGAGATCCTCTCTTTCATGGATGCATACTCAGGATACAATCAGATCAGTATGCATCCCCTTGACAAGGATCACACTAGCTTTCGGACCGATACAGGGTTATACTATTATAAAGTAATGCCCTTCGGACTGAAAAACGCTGGTGTGACTTACCAGCGATTGGATAACCACATGTTTAAGGAGTTGATCGGAGTAAACATGGAGGTGTACGTGGACGACATGCTGGTAAAGTCAAAAAAGGCAGAAGGACATGTAAAGGATTTACAAGAGTGTTTCAACGTTCTGAACAAATATCAAATGAAGTTAAATCCTCTCAAATGTTCCTTTGGAGTAGGATCAGGGAAATTCTTGGGGTTCATTGTTAATTCAAGAGGAATCGAGGCTAACCCCGACAAGATCAGAGCCCTGATCGACATGAAATCGCCGATTGAAATCAAGGATGTTCAAAGTTTAACTGGAAGAATTGCCGCACTAAGTAGATTCATTTCCAAGTCGACGGATAAATGCATCCCTTTCTTTAATCTACTTAGAGGCAACAAGAAGTTTGAATGGACAGGAGACTGCGAACAGGCTTTCCAGGCCTTAAAGGCCCACATGGCATAGCCTCCTATTTTATCAAAACCCATAGACGGAGAAACTTTGTTCATTTACCTGGCGATCACCGAATTTGCTGCCAGTGCGGTGCTAGTACGAGAGGAAGAAGGTGTACAAAAGGCAGTTTACTATGTAAGCAAGAGGTTAATCGGGGCCGAATTGAGGTATCCTCCAATCGAAAGATTAGCCTATTGCTTAATCTTGGCCTCAAGGAAGTTACGTCCTTACTTCCAAGCCCATCCCATCACAATCTTAACTGATAAGCCCTTTCGGCAAGTTCTGCAAAAGCCAGAGGCGGCTGGACGCTTGTTAAAATGGGCAGTCGAACTCGGGCAGTTCGATATCACATATTCACTGTGAGCAGCAGTAAAAGGACAAGTCTTGGATGACCTTATCGCTGAATTCACTGAGCTCCCAGACGACGAGCAGTGCGAACAACCTAGTGCGCCTGAGCCCCAAGTCAAAGCTCCTTCGTGGAAGTTATTCATGGACGGATCGTCCAACAAATCTCACGCAGGAGCAGGAGTGATATTGATAACGCAAGAAGGGCATCGATTTCACTGCGCTATTAGGTTCGATTTCACTACATCAAACAATGAGGCCGAATATGAAGCACTCCTCGTAGGACTAAGGTTAGCCAAAGACATGAGTATAAAAGTGCTTGATATCTACAGTGATTTACAGCTGGTAGTGAATCAGGTCTTAGGGGAGTATCAAGCATGGGGCCTCAAAATGGTGTCCTACTTAAACAAAACTAGAGATTTGTTGGCGCAATTCGAGAAGTATACCCTCCAGAAAATTCCCCGAGATCATAATTCAAACGCAAATGCTTTAGCCAAACTCCCAAGTGCGAAAGACGCTGACACTTTAAATATAGTGCCAATAGATAGATTATGCGAACCGAGCATACGAGCAGACATAACCAATATGGAAATCCGGATGGAGGATACATGGATGGCACCGTACCTAAAGTATCTCACTAATGGTGTACTACCAGTAGATAGAAACAAAGCCAGAACTCTTCAGAGACAGGCTCCTAGGTATATACTGGTCGATGGTGTTCTTTACTGAAGAGGATACTCCATGCCACTGCTCAGATGCATTACACCAGAAAAGGCTAAAGAACTAATGAGGGAAGTACATGAAGGTTTCTGTGGGGATCACGCTGAGGGGCAGAGCTTGTCGAAAAAGAATCTAAGGCAGGGTTATTTCTGGCCGACTATGAACGAAGACTCAATGGAGTTTGTGCGAAAATGCGATAAGTGTCAAAGATTTTCCAAGATCCCACGCGCAGCTCCCAACGAGTTAAAGTAGATGCAAAGTCCTTGGCCTTTCGCAGTATGGGAGATAGACTTGATTGGATCCTTGCCAACAGGAAAGGGTGGAGTAAAATATACAGCCGTAGCAGTCGACTAGTTCACCAAATGGGCCGAAGCTGAGTCGCTTGCTACCATAACGACCAAGAAAGTTCTTGACTTTGTCATCAAGAACATTGTTTGCCGATATGGTCTGCCTCAAAAAATTGTCTCAGACAACGGCACCCAGTTTGACAACGACTTATTCACAGACTTCTGCGAAAGGCATGGAATCGTCAAAAGCTTTTCTTCAGTCGCACATCCACAAGCAAATGGGCAAGTCGAAGTAGTGAACAAAATTCTTAAAGATACCCTGAAGAAAAGACTTGAAGACGCTAAAGGAGCATGGCCAGAACAGCTGCCTGAAGTACTCTAGTCGTATAGAACTTCCCATTGAATAGCGACAGGTCATACCCCATTCTCCTTAGCATACGGGTATGAAGCTATGTTTCCCGTCGAGTTAGATTCACCCTCACATCGACGAATTACATACGACCAAGACCAGAATAGCCAACTGATGATGGAGTCCCTAGACTCGCTTGAAGAGAAACGGGAAAAAGCCCAACTCCGAGTAGCTACGTACCAGCAAAAAGTCACCCGGTATTTTAACTCAAAGGTGAAAGAGAGAAAGTTCAACGTCGGAGATCTAGTACTTCGACGAGTATTTTAAACACCCGCGACCCAACTGCTGGAGTTCTAGGACCAAACTGGGAAGGACCTTACCAGATTGAAGAAGTCCTTCATCCAGGCACCTACAAGCTTGCATGCTTAAATGGAGATCTCGTTCCATGCTATTGGAACGGAGAACACCAGAGCAAGTATTATCAATAAACAGTCCTTTTTAAAGGACTGGCTTGTATTAATTTTTACTTTTTACAAGTTTTGAAAAAGGGTTAGCCATGTTATATGGCTAATCGCTTATAAGTGTAAGATCTTTTTAAGATCACTCGTAAAGACATGTTTAGTCCATTTTTAATACGAGAATTATAAGGGACTATGTGCAGCCAATCATTCTTGCCAACCTTTGTAAATTTTTTTACAAGTATTTGTTCATTACGTGTGTTGTTTTGCTGTATTATAAGTGTTGCATTTCCTACCGAGCAGTAATATTCGTACAGGTCGTGGTCAAGGCAAGTGACCAAGGACCTAAAGCTCCTCAGTCACTTGGGGGGCATATAAGGTACATCGATAGCAATGCATACCAAGAGGTATGTAAACACATGAACAAAATGAGTGAAAGCATGCTACGGTACTTAGAGTATTTTTCAAAATTTATATTTTGTTAAATCAAGCCAAAGTACTATGCTAAGTTCGGTCATGCGAACAGATGTTATAATAAGCAGAAATATTATAATATCAAAAAATAATTCTCTTACACCGCAAGCAGTACTGCTTGGATGTAATTGTTTAAAGTAAAAGGAAAGTTTGTTGCCCATGCAACAAAATTAAAAATAAAAATTTAGTCTTTACATCACGACCCGTGGGTCGTGTAATCAAAGAAAAGAAAAAGAATATAAATTTCAAGGAGCATTAGGAGCAGGAGGATCTTGGTTAGCACCTGGTCGACTACGTCCCCGATGGCTTCTCCTCCCTCCGCTCCAGCAGCTGGCTGAATGCTTGGGGAAGCGGTAACTCTAGCTCTTTCTTCTTCTGCAGCCAGACGAGCAGTGCAGCGGGCTAGCTCAGCATTCCTGGCATCTTCTAGGAGGTAGCTGAAGTCGGCACCTTGGTTGTGTTTCCAAAAATCATAAAAACACCGAAGTGTCACATTCTTGTACCTCTCCAGGTCATTGGCATTAGTGAGCTTGAGCTGATCCACCTGGCTTTTGATAACAGCAATGGTCGTGTCCTTAGCGAGATGCTCCTCCCTAAGTTTCTTAACTTCACGCCATTGGATTCAGCTGGATTCCAGGTAGTCATCCCTTTGCTTCCTCAAAGTTTCCTGAGAAGCTTGCTTCTCAGCCAGTTCTGCTACCGCTGCATCCCTCTGCTGGGTGACCACCTCCAACTCCCCGGCATGCCTAGCCTCTACGTCCTTAAGCTCCTCAGCAACCTTCACCCGGGACTGCTCGATGCTAACGGTGGCACGGGTGCGAGCAGCAGTCATTGTCAGCATGGCCTACAGTCAAAGAATAAAAGTTAGGCTATGTTACAAGAAGGAAAGATAAAAGCCAAGAGAAAGAGTACTTACACTAGCCACTTCATTAAGGGCCCTGTTTAGGATCTGGTCGACCCCCATGCTCTCAGCTTCAGCCATTGCTTCCCTGCAACGATCATGCTTCAGAATATGAGCAAGGTGATCTTTAGCTGATTGCAGGGAACGACTCGAGAGTTTGGCCCCGGGAAGTTCTGCTTGCGGGGCCTATTCTTTTTGGGCCGCAGGCGAAGGGTTGGCAGCAGGGGTAGTCTCCTTCTCGACAGAAGCAGGAGGTTGGGCAGAAGGTTGGCCAGTAGGCCCATCCTTGGAAGGATCAGCTGTTTGACCCTTCTTGGGCGAGGGTGCTTGGCTTGATTCGCCATCATGTCTCCTGGCCGATTTCCTTCGGCGGACCAGGGGGACCTCCTCTTCCTCCTTTTCCTTAAAACATTGGGGGAAGCCATCTCTGCAGATAAAGAAAAACATGCAGACAGTAAGACAAAGGTAGATAAAAAATCATGGCAAATTAGAAAATAGGTCACAAAGTTTAATACCCGAGCTACAACTACTTGTCGCTACACTACTAACTCTATTAGTCATACACTCACTATTTGGCACAAAGAAGTCTGGCCCTAGATTTGGAGTATACGTAAAATTGCCGTCTCCGTCAAACAAGTGATAGGGAATTGGCAAGTTATTTAAAAGAAGAATAACATTACTATTTTCATCTGAAGACTCATCCAAGTCTATGACAGGCTCTGTTGCCTTTTGTTTCCCCTTCCCTTGGGGTGCAGAATGCCTCTCTGCTGAAGGGCCGCCAGTGGGTTCCCTGATCGTAACCCCCGTTGGCCTCCTTCGGGGAGGAGATGCTGGGGGTTGCTGCTCGGGATCCCCCTTGGCAGTGGCGTTTTCCACCACGGGTCCTCTCGTTTCATGGCGAGGTGCCAGGAGGCTAGATAGCCTTAAGTTTTCATCAGTGACCAGGGGCTTAACGCTTTTTTCAGCGTCTACCATCCTGGCCAGTGCGTTGGACCTCAACACCATGTCTGGTGTTGGGTTCGGGCATAACCATGGTCCTGAAAGGCACAATATACTTTAGAGAAGTGTAGAAGAACTTGCGAAGGAAAAGTAGCGACCAGTGAAAAGTGACGTTTACCTCCTCGAGCGAAGGCCAGGTTGTTCGTAGTCATGTCTGGCGTGAGGAAATACTCTTGGTTGTACTTCCCCACGTTAGAGATATGAGTAGTGTCACTCAGGAACGCTCGGTTTGTTTCCTAGTGACAAAGATGAAAAAAGCCTGTCCCGTATTGTTGAGGGTTGGACTTAAGGTCAAAAAGGAAGTTGACCTCGTGAGGAGTGGGTTCTGGCCATTTTTTAAGTTTATAAAGGATATAGAGTGCGGCCAGCATTCTATATCTGTTTGGGGTAATTTGAAAGGGGGCAACACCGAAGTAGTTGGCCACCCCCTGGTAGAATGGATGTAGAGGGAGGATAGCCCCCGCCTCTATGTGATACCTTGACCAAGCGCTGTAGACGCCCCCAGGCAGGTTAGCTCTTTGGTCAGCAGCTGGGATTTTGAGATTAACTTCGGTAAAGGGATACCTCCTAAGGTAATTGGCAAGCATCCGGGGAGTTACCAGGCTGGTAGGAGAAAGATGCCACTCGACATCAGGAAGGTTTTGATGCCGAGGGCGAGCCCTGACTTGAATGCGAGGGTCTGGGGCAGCATTTTCTCGACCACTGGTCGAGGGATCCTTAGCCTGCGAATCAGGTTGGGCAGGTGGATTTGTGTTGTTTTCGGGGTTTGGTTTTTTCTTGCCTGGAGATTTAGAGCGGGCCATTTGAGGTGGTGATGGTTGAGGTCTAGAAGAATTTCTTGAAAATGGAATCTCGCTAACACGCTGGGTCGGCTGTTCTTCGCTTTCAAGCAGTTGTGCAAGAAGATTGTCGTCGATTGGCCGCTCACCTCCCCACAAATCTGGCATTAAAATCTGCGAACAGAAGAATGGGGAGGTGAGGATGAAGAATCTAGAAAGTTTTTTAGAATAACGCTGGTCGAGTATAAAAGTTAAGCTTTTATACAACAACATTCTAACAAAAAAACTAATTTTTTCATACGAACAGTTTGAAAAACAGATCAAAAAGTGAAAGCAAAAAGTTTTTTGAAAAAACCTTTTCAACTCCTTTTAGGGCGGGAAAAACTTGGTTTTTCAATTGGCATAAAAATCGAATTTTTACTTCGGTTTTACGTCCTAAAGTCATGATCTCAACTATCAAACTAACTCATAACTCCTTAATGGCAATGAAATATCATCCTATACAACATCACCCATTAAACCCCCTACTGTTATGCATCTCAACCCGGAAACGTAAAAGCTTAACAGTTAATCCACAGAGACATGCACGGCCTAAATAAAGAGCATAGAGGTTTTGAGACTTACCAGAGAGAAGATTGTGGAGATTTAAGAGAGTTTCGAGCGTCGACAAACTGACGGGCTGGATCTTGAAAACACTGGAAGATGGTCTCCAGAAGAGAACGGAAGTTCTGATTTTAGGGTTTCTTGAAGAAGGAATGGCTTGCGTAAAAAGGAAAAGAAGACTCTGGGAAGCCTATATATATTTTTTCCGTGGCATGAAAAAGGAAGTAATCATCAATTCCTCTTTTTCGAAGCATGGTGAAGGGTGATAGTCGTTGAAAGGTTACTTGGTAACCAAAAAGCCGTGATTAGACAAGGGTAGGTTACTTTTCCCAAGGTGGCACGAATTACTCTGACAGGTCTGGTGGGGTAGTCGAAGGGTCGTTTCCTTAAAGTTTATTTATTGTTGGTCATAATAAAAAAACTTGGGGGGAAATGTTATCCAAAAAATAGACACGGATGACGTGGCAGGTGATTTCTGAACACGTGGCTGACACCTGACAGAATTCTGTTAGAGTATCGACCAGTAAGATATTGCAAGCATAACGGTTGAGTTTTTCTTACGACCAGCCTGGTCGTACACTCCGCATATTTCAAGATAATTTTGTAAAGATCTTAGTCAATCCTGAGATTGTCTCCAATAATTCCTGATGATCTGATGAATTAGGAGAGAATATCTATAACAAATTAATGTACTCCTCCTTGAGCCTATAAATAGAGAAAGATAGTTCAAGAAGGGGACTTTTTGGCTTTTTGATTACTTCAGAGTATAGATTTACGAGAGAATTAGAGCTAATACATTATGATATATTGTTTAGTTTTCAGAGGTTGGTGAAACTCATAGAACCCTAGTTCTTTACTCACTCCTTTGAATCCCATATCAATAATAGCTCTAGTGGACGTAGGTTATTACCAGTTTCTGGGGCCGAACCACTATAAATTCTTGTGTGCTTTACTGTTTTTGTCATTATATTCATTCCAACATATCTGTCCACATCAAGCATTTTTGACTCCGTGTCAGTTGACTAAAATAAGGGTCAACAAAATCAAACACAAATTTGGCTGATCTACAAAGCTCAGTGACATACTCTGTCAATGTCTTACTACCCTGAACCAAGTTCATAAACTCATTGATCTTCACAATTCAAACTGCGTCACAGTAACGCCTCCTGTTGACCCATTGTCTGAATTCCTCCCAACCGATCATGACAACATTTCGGGTCTGGGATACAACTTCCCACCATGTTCGGACATCCTCTTGAAACATGTACGAGGCACAAGCCACTCTGTCATTGCATTTTGCTCCTATATAGACAAGGACAGAGCTTACCATGCCCGTCTACTATTCAACTCTGAACGGGTCCAAACCTCCCTCAGAAACTGGAGGATGACAGTTCTGGAATTTTTCATATAGTAATTCCTATTTGTTTCCACCCTCAAGTTAAATTATAACTGGTGCCATTGTTTCCAACACACACAAGGCATCGTTCCCTGACAAAACCTACTATTTCAACCACATAATCTCTTCCTCTTACTTTTGCATGCCAACAAACACTAGCCGCCAATCCTAGGGTCGACAGATGATTCTAGCCTCAACTACCATCATTAACACTGCCTGATCCATTTGACTGCCTTGGATACAAAACCTCCAAATCGTTCTATAGTCGGTAACCTAACCTACCAGCCCTGGTATTCTTATCCATCCCTATACTAATAGAAAGCCAAAACAACACAATAGCCATATATGTTATGCATACTAGGACTCAAGTCCATAACACCCATGCATCAATTACCAAGCCTCATTCCTACAAAACACATACATATCCATCATGCTCCCTATTCCAGCATATAAGGCAATTCAGATAATTAGTTAAAAAAATATTGCATTTAATACCAACAAACCCTGAGTCGAGTTTGTCTTTGGTAGCGAGCATACATGTTCGGTCTATCTCCAGGAACCATAAACCTTGGCATGCTCTGATACCAAGTTGTAACTCCATAATACCCTAGAGCCATTACCATGTGATTTTAAAAGGTGTCATTTGCTCGTTAAATGAGGTATTAAGCTAGAAAGTGTGATTAAATCAAGATAAAGACTCTTTTAATGAAAATTAAGTATAAAGGGTTGGACATTCATTAAAATTGTAAGTGTTACAATGGGATCCCAAAATACTGTTTTGAAATATATTTACAATCCAAAGATGTGGGTACAGTTGACCTAAGTGACAAAATCGAATGTTTACAACGTGTCCCTCAAAACAACCCCCAGCCGTGGCGGCCAAGTAGGCCAAACATGTACGTACCACTCCATGCCCTCCAACTCATGGTTGATCGATCCTTTCCTTGCCCTTACTCGCACCACAGAGCACCCGTGAGTTGAGGCCCAGCCAAAAAACTTCATAGCACGATATATAATAATTTACTTTAACAAATACATAATTAATCAAACACGTCAAACAATTTACAAGTTCCTATCTGCATTCACAACAACACAATAACATAATAGCACAACATCATAGGAGCATAACATCACAACATCATAGCAACATAACAACACATAAGCACAACATCAGCCTCTACCATTCAGGGTGTGTTACCAGGCACCAAGTCCACGGTCTTAACCAAGCAAGTGAGTACAACACCCTTTGAGGGTCTCGCCTTGCAGTCTGCATTCAACATGCTTAACGCCGTACTCGACCTTTGTCATTCCCTTTGTGGTTCTCACCCTGGCGGCCTACATTTAGCATGCTTAACACTGATCTCGGCCCTTTGTCACTCCTAGCCCTTGTCATTCCCGACCTATGCCATCTTTGACCTTTACTGATCCCAGCCTTTACCGACTCTAGCCCTTGCTGATTCCGACCTATTCTGTCTTTGACCCTTGCCGATTCTGTCACAAACACACATATGACGTTATAGTTTTAAACCTTATATACAAGAATAAGCACAATATAGCCTTACAGGCACATATATTTTTCTTACCTTGTGTTCGAAACTGACAACCAAAGCAATCTCGAGCACAATCCCTAAACCCGAGCCGGAGCGACAAAACCTAGCCACAACGTAATGATAAATATCCATCATGATTGAAATCAATAAAAGCCTTTGGAATATCATACTAGCCTTGGGGAACTCGAATTATACTAAATCGGGTAGTAGGAACCTTCCCGAGTCTTAAAATTTAAGATCTCGAGCTTAAAGCCCCATTTTGGTCATTTTCCCTAATTTAAGTTGTGGCCAGCCCCCTAAAATGGTGGTTCGCTGAAAATAAGAGAGCACTGTCTCTCTCAGCTGGGGATCATGGGTCGCGACACCTAGGCAAACTCAGAGGCTTCCTAGGCCTCTTAGCACACACAGGCAGCGATGCCTGAAGAACAGGGCCGTGACTCGAGCCCAAAACCCAGAATTTCCTGCTGTTTTCTTGAGCCAAACTTACTATAATCTACCCTAAACAATGCCCAAACTCAGAATTACATCTCAGCCTTATAACCACGAAGTATAACCAACATATTACCATAAGAAACTAAGCTAACCCCTCAGCCTAACTTAGCACCCCAGCACTTAAGTTCAATGCTCAAGAACACCTAAAACCAATGAGAAAATTTAGTAAAGCACAACATAGATCTTACATTAGCTGTGTAGTCATGACCCCAGGTTGCTCCAATTCAATTCTGGTCCCAACCCTTCAACCACATCCTCAAGAACTCAGAGAATTCCCAGCCTTTCCTTCCGTTTTCCAAAGTTTCCTCCAAGAGGGAGAAAGAGAACCCCAAACGTGTGGGGGAGAGAGAGAGAGTGTGTGTGTGCTTATCCTTGTGTTTTGATTGTTCTCATGGCTTCTAGCCTCAGCTAAGGTCAGAAAAAAACTAGAAAAAGACCAAAAGGCCCATAGGTCCAAAACTTCCCTTCTAATGCCCCCAAAGGAAGTACCGTCATTTGCCACCATTTTTCCTGCTAAACCTCAAGTAGCCCTATAAATCCCCGTTTAGTCCCAACACACCTAATTAATCTCCAAATAATTACCTATTACCCATTCAACCTTGAATGCATACTTCATTCCCAAAATACACCTTGGCTCACCTGAGCCGGGTATTAGTCCACCATTGTGACTATTCTACTAATCTGCTCCCTAGAATCGTCTCAGACCACACATCTCAAATATATCCCCATAACACTGGGGTCTCACTCACAATACATACATAATTACATTTTTTTCCTTAATGGGCAAAAATTACAAACATGCCCCTATTTGGGCTCACGTGCACATTTAATACACATAAACATACATGTCTAATCACATTACCACACAAGTCATTTATATCACATAATCACCCATATAATCCATTGATCACACATGTAATTCCAATTAGGCCCTCCAAGCACAATATTCAGGGCACTCAGCCTTATAAAAAATTTGGGATGTTACATAACTCTTGTTCTTAAACGTTGTATTGACGCTAATCTTGTCTTGAATTGGGAGAAGTATCATTTTATGGTACAAAAAGGTATTGTGTTGGGGCATGTCATTTCGGGAAAAGGAATTGAAATGGACAAAGCCAATATTGATCTCATTTGTTCTCTTCCACTACCATCAAGTGTGAAAGAGATAAGTTCTTTCCTTGGTCGTGCATGTTTTTATCAGAGATTTATTAATGATTTCTCAAAGATTGCTACACCATTATGCAATCTTCTTCAGAAGGATGTGACATTTAAATTTAATGATAAATGCTTGTTAGCATTTAAAAAATGGAAGGAATCCTTGACTACAACTCCCACTATTCAACCACCAAATTTGAAATTACCTTTTGAAATAATGTGTGACGCTAGGGATTACGCAGTAGGAGCAGTCTTTGGGGAACAAGTTGGTAAAGCTCCTCATGTCATATGCTATGCCTATCGAAATCTTAATCATGCTTAGCTGAACTACTCTACCACAGAGAAAGGGCTTTTAGCAGTCGTTTTTGCTTTGGAAAAGTTTTGGTCTTACTTGACTGGAACTAAAGTTATTATTTACACTAACCATGTTGCTCTTAAATATTTACTAGCAAAGAAAGAAGTGAAACCTTGGTTTATTCGATGGTTTCTACTCCTCCAAGAGTTTGATCTAGAAATAAAAGATAACAGAGGGTCAGAAAATCTGGTGGCAAATCATTTGAGCCGTCTTATTCGAGATGAAGATAATCTTCCATTGTATGAAAAGTTTCCCGACGAACAACTCCTAGCATTGCAAGAAGCTATTCCATGGTTTGTCGATATTGTTAATTTTCTAGCTACCAAGGAGTTACCAGGAGACCTCACACATGCTCAAAAGAACAAGAATAAGCATGATGCTAGGTTCTAAATTAAGATGATCCTTATTTATCAAACTTTGCACCAATCAAGTCATCTGAAGGTGTGTTCTAGAATCTGAATTTCAATTCATTCTTTCTTTCTCTCATTCATATGCTTGTGGATGTCATTTTGGACAAAAGAGAATTGTGACGCCTTGGATAGCAAAGACAATTACACTGTGTATTTTGAAATAGTGCTGGACTTGCTAATTACTCATTTGGATATAAACGTGTAACTAAGAGTAATTGACGGATTAGGGTTAAAATGTTTTGATCATAGGAACAATTACTTTCATTTAAAATTTTATGATGGTACAAGGGATCCCAAAATACATGTTTACAAGTCATTTACAACTCCAAATGTAATTACAACACGAGCCGGCCTCAGGGGAAAAATGAGGGTCTTACTCTAGTGTCTCTTGAATCCTCGGTCGTGCTAGTCGAGCAGATTCCAATGTACATGCCTCCCCTATAGCTCTCCAAGTCATGGCTGGTCCAGTTTCCCCTTCCCCTTACCTGCACCACATAACACCCGTGTGCCAAGGCTTAGCAAGAAAACTTAAATCAAAAGATTCAGATAAGCAATAAAATAAAAATAACAAACTTAGCAGTAATAACCCTACTTAATCAAACACATAGTACATATTGCACTCCCAGGTTTCCCTAGCCAAAATGGCTTGTGTTCCACACGCGTATCGTCGACCTCGGCTCTCTTAGGTTAAGCTTTTAGATTAGGTATAATCAAACATATAATTTTCCTAACATGAGATCATATAAAACATATATAAGCATGCCTAATCAAGTAATCACAGGCATACTTATAGTCATATTCATTAACAGGGGCTCAAGCTTTTGTGGCCCGACTGTGAGATGTTGGATTCTGCTTCGCGGGGATGTACATGTGGTCTGACCGTGAGATGTTGGTCTCTTTTGAAAAGCTTTTGTTTTTTCTTTTAAGAACTTTATGGCTCATTCTGTCTATTGAAAGGATTGTATTTGTAATAGTTATCAAGTATGCGCATACTTCAAAAAAATTTGTATGTGGATATTTAAGACGTCTTTTTATGTGAAAAATCAGTTTTTCGCATTATTTTAGTTGTGTTTTTGGTTCGTTACAAGTGGAAAAAATGTTACACAACTATTCCTTTTTTCGAGCTTATTGTATATTTTTCCAGAGCTGACTTTATTTATTCCTCAAAAATTGGGTATGACATTTGCCCCCCAAAAGTGTATGCTAACAGTATGCAGAAAAAGGCTTTTTAACTTTCGTCATAGGAAAATGTGCCCACCTTCCATACTCGAGTAGAGAACATGTATCCATCTCGGGTTCGATAGTTTTAGTATTTGAATACTAAGCAATGTCCTTGTTCGATCAGTCTTATTTTGAGGCCATTCGATATCAAATATTTATTGATTTGATCCTATGGTTCAAATTAATCACCACATCTTTCTATAAATACCCTTTCTTCTCTTTCTCTCTCATTCCACTTTTCACTTCATCATTCTCTTCTCCATTCATTTTCTCTAAAAGAAAACCCGAGAAACTCAAAAAATTCTCATACACCTAAACAACCATATTTTCTTGAAGATTCTTGGATTTATAATCTCTACAGTCATCATCAACACTCTCCCATCAACAACAACAAAGAGTCGCACCATTTTTCGTGTAAGTTTTCAAATTCTAAACTCTGCAATGTTTTTTTTTACTATTCTTGATGTCCTTGAATGCTTTTGATAAAAAAAAATTGAGAAAAATAGTTGTTTTCATATGTTTTAGAGTGGAGCCCTGGGTTTTTTGTGTGATTTCCTAGTGAGGAAAAAAAAAGAAAAATTTTGGGCATTTTTATCATGCATTGGAAAAAGGATAGGACTAATTTCGGTAACCACGCCATTTGGGAAACATGTGCCGATTTGTTCTGAATAACATTTTAGGGCTCGAGATCATAGGCTATGGAAAAACTAGGCTATTTAGACAATTTCGAGGTCCATTAGTTATAAAGACCCTGATGCTCAATTAAGGTGTAACACATTTCTAGCTTGTGTTTTTAGCTTGAATATCCTTAAGTTTCGAGCACTTTTTAGTAACCTTCTTTATGATGACTCATTATTTTTCCAAGCTAACTTTCCATGCGAGATCTCCTCACCTCTATCTTTCTCTTGCTAGATGTCCTAGTCCGCATACAAGAAGAATTGGTGGGTGTTCTCAACTTGTGCCACTCCATACCATAAACAATCTGCCTGAGTAGAATCTCCATTTTCCCAAAACCAAAGACTCATTCAAGAGAATTAAGAGTGGGTAGTCAAACAAAACATAGTTAGCTATTATAGACGCCAAGTTGACGAAGTTCTTGAAGGATAGAGAAATTAATTTAATCTCACTGTGTTCGAGCCAGTCTTCATTTGCAAAATCACACTAACTCGACCTTTAGATCCAAAAGTAACAGTTTACATTGCCTTCAAATCAGGTGGATTAATATTGAGATAATGGAGGAGTCTTCGAGTAGAATTGTTCCCCAAAAATCCAAATCAAAGTAACCCCAGGAAGAATCCCCCCTTCCAAAGTTCAAACTAAGTTCAACACAGTAGTCATAATGCCTCAGTATAATCACTTCGAGTCAGATCTATAAGAGTCAACTATTTGGTCAGTGGAGCAGGTGACTGATACATTAGTGAGCCATGAGCTCAAAAATACTAGGAACCTCCTATGACGAGCTCCCATAGCAGACTGACGGGGCAGTTATGCTGTAACGACCCGACTTAAAACCTATTAATTTACTAAATACTCCATATTTAATTAAATTAATGTTTACATGAATCTCTTTAAGAAAAAGAAAAAGTTTATTGAAATAAACATGAATTAACACCTTTTACAAACACATGCAACTCGAGATCTCGATATTTAAAATAAATCATGTTTCACATGCACGACGTAAGTAAAAATACACGTTTAAGACACAACATAAACCAAAGGTTAAAAAAACTTTATAACAATAATACATAAGTAGCAACCCCTTGACCCCTAGGTCAACCAATCATGACATTCAAACATCAGACCGTGCCTGCTCTAACTCATCGCCTCATCCACTACGCTTTTTCCCTTACCTACAATATAGAGTACCCATGAGCTAACGCCCAACAAGAAAAGCTATGTAGGTCACAACCCCAAAGCTCAAACATAAAACATAAACATAAAATATAAAACATAAACTAATTCAAACTATCACAACCTAGTTCATATACTACTCATAATCTATACCTTAACATATATAGAGTTCAATAATAATTCATATCGTATCACATCATTCTCATAGCATAAATTAACATACCATAGCATACCATAACGTATCATAATTATTTCATAATCATACCGTACCATAGCTGTAATGCCCCGGATTCCCTAATGTGGTTTAACGGCTGGATTTGTAGGCCGGGAGGGCCATAATTCTTTAATTTTGCCATTTAACGTGTTTATGTATGTTTATGAGAATTATATTATAATATAATGTTAATTGTATGCATGTCGGTGATATATGTTGAGACCACATTATGATGTGGGTTTGTTCGAGCTGTTCGACATGAGACGATCGTAGAGTATTGGTTAGCGGTTTAATCACAGCGGGTTTAAGTGTCGGGACTTGGTTTGAGTCTCGGGGTGATTTTGATGGTTAGAGCGTTACTGGGAGATAAAGGGTAACGGGATGTGAATTAATGGTGTTTATGATTTTTGAGAATAGCGGAATTAGAGGGCGTTAATTATGATTAACGAGTTAGGAGGAAAGTACCAAAAATGCCCTTGGGAGTCTTTAGAAACCATTAATTGACCTAGGGGTAAAATGGTCATTTCACCCCTAGGATAGATATAACCTTATTTAGCTGAAAAGGTGATGGAAAAACAGAGTATCTTTGAGAGTTCTCCCGTACCTCCTTTTTCTCTCTGTTCTTTGTGGTTTCTGAACCAATTTTGAGGATTCAAGCTTTGGAAGCAAGCCTTGGGAGTTTTGGAGTGTGTTCCATCATTGAAGAGCTTCATAAGCCAAGCTTTGGGTACGTTTCTAACCATAGTTTCTCTGGTTTGCTCTGTTTTAGTTTTGTTTTGCAGCTGAAATGTTTAGGGTGAATTCATGGGTTTTGTTGAGAGTTTTGGCTAGGGTTCCCATGCTTGTGATGTTTGGGGTGTGTTGGGATGGTTTTTGGGTTCATTTGGCATCAAGAATAGGCTTTGGAAGCTTGGAGATCGAGTTAGAAACGAAGGAGATGAAGAAGGTTGGTTCTGGGAAGTTTTGGGCTGGAGGTAGCGCTACAGCGCCCATCCTAGGGCGCTATAGCGCTCCTCAGGAGGCTTTTTGGCTTTTGGGAGGTTCTGAGTAGAGCACTGTGGCGCTAGGGGTTGAGCGCTGTAGCGCTACCCTGTTCCTTCCAAACCCCGTTTTGAGTGTTTTTAAGGGTGTTTGACTTGGGGTTTCAATCCTTAAGGCCCGGGATCGATTCTACTCACTGTGTGGGCATGTTTCAAGGTCCCGAGGGTGGTGCTTAGGTTAAGACCCTATTATTGTGGATTCTCATTAATGGAGGTTATAATTGGTTGTGATTAGGTAACCGCTAAGGAACTAAAAGACCGATCGTTCTCAGGGGTCGTCTTTATCATACTTCTCGCTCGAACTTGAGGTAAGAAAACAGTGTATGGATACAGTTGCACCCTGTACAGGTATATGACATGCATGGTTTGAAATTGAGGCTTGTTGGTTGATATATGTGAACGTGGATTGCATACTAAATGCTAATGAATGCTAATTACCTGTTTAAGACACTGACTAGTCAGGGACCGACTCTAAAGTCGACGATCACGCATTGAATGGCTCTATGACATTAATGCGGGACCGACCCTAAGGTCGAAGAACTTATAAGCGCTTGCCTGGTCTACGACCAGATGACTATAGCCAAGGTATATGACCTCGGTGACCGTTTGTCACATGGCTAAGGGACGTTGTCCATAGCTTCGGCTCTAGAGTCGTGAGGAAGGTTATGGTGGTGACCAATCACCATGCACCTGTCGTGAAAAAACTTATGAATGAAACATTTATTGATTAAGCCCTGGTGACCCTATCGTCACATGGCTAGAGGGAGCGATGCTCATCACCGTGACTTTTGGCTATTATCACCTATTCGTTGGACTGATAGTCCCAGATGATTATTATGATCGTTGTTGATATTATATCGTATTCTATTGTGTTTTCTTGTTGGGCCTTGGCTCATGGGTGCTATGTGGTGCAGGTAAAGGAAAGGAAAAGCTTGGCCAGCCTTGAGTGGAGAGCTTGGACGGTGTGATGTACATACAGGGCCGCTTGACCGCCACGGTCAAGGAGTTCTCAGAGGGACTAGGGGTTTACCCTATTTTTGACGCTTAGGCCGGCGGAGTTTGTAAATTTGGAACTGTAGCGACTCTTTTGTATTACGAACTACTTGTAAACATTTTAAAAGGCTCATGAGCACTTTATTTACTTAATGAAATGTACCCTTACCTTTTTACTGGTTTTCTACCTTAACCTGATAATAACACTTAGATCACGTTTTTAACTAAAGGACTCGGGTAGCGAGTCAAATTTCCGGTTCACCGTTCTCCGTAATTGTTCTGGGGTAGCCAGGGCGTTACAATAGCATCTCATCATACAATCGTAACATGTATTACCAGTGTCATACCGGTCGTAAACCAGTGCTAACCTGGTCAAGTGTGCAACTAAGCACGAGAAACGTAAGCATGCATTTTATCATAACACACACATGCATTTTCATCACGAAATCATGTCACACAAATATACAACAAAAAAAAAACATAAGCAAGTGTTTGTAGTTTACAGTACCAAGTAGCATCCCACCCTAAACCTCCATGGCCGCGGACACTTACCTGTTTCAATAACTACCCTGCCCAACATCTTACCAAATACCAAACAATGTCATAACATAAACATAGGTTATAGCAACTCTGCTCAAGTGTATTCACACTCATATCAATGTAAGCATGCAACAACGTACATAAACATGCAATATTCATAAACTCATAACATACATAACAAAATAATAATCATAACCATAACATGCATAAACTTAATTAGATCACATATACATAAATTTGTGCCTTCAAATGCACACCCTATGTGACAGTGACCACTCTTATTACCTCAGGTCTAGCAGCGCACCAAAACACATTCCTCGTTCCATTCAAGTACCCTTTAGCAAGTCCTAAGCCAAACGACATACAAGCATGAACTTAGAGATCATACATCATATTAGACTTGTGCAATCTCTACTTTATAGGACTCCTAACCACCTTAAAATGTCCTTAAGTAAGTCCTAATATCCCCAATAAAAAAACCCTTATACTATACCATCAAAGCCCTAAATAAGACCATCAAAATGAGGAAAAACATCTTTTCTGGGCATGTAGCGTGGTCGCGGGCGACGGAGAACCCAGATCGTGACTGTTCTTGAAACAGGCATAACTCTCTCAATTTAATTATGATTTGAACGATTCCTTTTGCGTTTTTATCATGCTGAATCCCTCTATATCATCATACAATTATTAGAGATCAATAAAATACCAAAAATTATTGAGAACCCCCTAACTCAATAACTCTAACCATTCTTATGCAATAAACCTCATTCTTCCTAAGTTATGAACATATATCCCAAAACCAGTCCTTATTTCATCATTAATTCTTCCATAGCATGTTTATAACATTAAAACATATTCATAAAATACCCTAACATGAAATTCTAAGAACTAATTCATATCATCTATCCTTAAATTCCATGAAAAATCATAAACATGACCTAGATTATAAAGAGTAATAAGATCTTACCTTCAAGTTGATTCTTACTTCTCCAACCTTCTAGACCTCAACCTTAGAGAAAATCATTGCTTTGATCGATACATCGATTAAACATAATACGATAGATTTAACCTTTATTTTTCTATAATTAATTAGTTCTTATTAATCAATTATATGCAATTACCATCCTATCCCCCATCTAAGCTTCCTTATGAAACCACTTAAGCTCTTTTTAGTAATTCCTCCTTAAGCTAATAGTTTTGAATTATGGAAATTACAATTTCTACCACTAGATTCATATTTCTATTCTCATACATTATTTCCAATATAATTGGAACTTATACCCTCAATACTTGAAGGAACCGTGTCTTGCCGCTACCATACATACACATATCATAATCATGATATAAAGCACACATTATCATGAAATAATAATAGAAAAATATCACATATGCATCAACATAAATTACCAAATTTCTCCCACAAGCCAAAATTACCACAATACCCACGAAATGCAAAGATGAATATTACATATGCTCCAAGCAATAACGATCTAGAACAGTTCAGTTTAGCGCCTGGAGTGAGGAGCACATGAAGGCCAAAGACTTTCTCCCAGTCATTCAATACTTCAAAAAATTTATGGATTGGATCGACATTGCTTTGTTCAAACTCCAAACAAACTCATACCGCATTCATGCAACCCTTAAATCATTATATCACGAGCTAGATTGGCTTGAGCCTACTCCATAATAGATCTTATATCTTTATTGTGTGGCGAGTAACCCGTCTTGGTAACACAGGTGATATTTTTTGTTATTTTTTGAGCTATCCAAAGGATAAGAAACTTTTGGAGGACATTCCCAACCATCCTACAAATTCAAGACCCAATTCTTTTGGACTAACGAACTTCTAATGTCCAATTTTTATTCATTCCATAGAATTCGTAAGTTCTCCAATCCTCTTTGCTTGGATCAAATTTCTTATTGATGTAATCCTATATTATTGACCTTTATTGTTGTCTCTTTGCCATGTTTGAATGGCCTAATGTTTCCCCCACCATGGCACAATACCACAGGGAGCTGGCGAAATTTCCCTATGAGAAGAGGTCATTGCATTATCTTTTTCACAAGAAAAAGTTTAATGACCATGGCCTTCTCAGTACCAATGAGACTACAACTGATCACTCATATAAAAAATAAGAGTTATACATAGATATTTCAATCCCTCCTCCTCCTAAGTCAAGAAAAAGAATATCAGACATCCATGACGCTTTGTATCTAAGAAATTGAAAACCCAGGTTGTAGATGACGAATCTTCTCACAAGGAAGAGCAAGCAAATTCTGTGGTCGATATTCCAGACGAGACCTCCACTAGCTCAAGTGGCAGAGGTAAATTTAATAATCGAGCAAAATGGTCACCAACCTTCTCCTAACATCTTAGTATCATTCCAAGATTTTAACAATAATTTCTTTATTTGTACCAGGGTAGATCACTTAGCTCATAGGTTTTATAATGGTATTTCTGAAAAAGAGACTACGTATAGTATCGATGAGAATGGCCAAGGTTGAATCAATATGGGTCCAATGACTGGCGAGACCAATCCGAGCTGTCTTTTGTTTGCCAATATGAAAAGTTGAGAGATTCTCAAGGAGTTCCCTTAGTTTAGAAACCCAAACCTTCTTGGGCTCCTTCAGATACTAACACTCCTCTAATTAATAGATTTCAGGGTAGGCTTTAGCTTTAACTTTTGAGCTTTTTATCACAATGTTCTCTCATCTTGATTAAGTTATTATTTTATACATAAAACCATGGATACCCAGGTTGATGATCTTCTCTCCAATCCCCCTAAGGTCAAAAATGTGAAATGAGGTTGTGGGGTAGCAAAAAAGGCATGCCTCCTCCTTCTCCGAAGGTTCCTTGGGCTTCTTCTAAGAAGAAGAAAGATCCACTCCCTCCTCTAGCTCCCCTCCAAGCATAACCCTCAGAGACCACTATCCTCCCAAACCAAGACAAATGCAAGGGGAATTCCCCGAGCCATCTACTACCCATAAGTTCACTATCTCCACTTTTGCGAAGGAATATGCTATAGGTAACTCAGCAAGGGCCTTTGGTGCTAGCCTTGGTTTCGATGTTATTTCCAGAGTTGGGGGGGCTATAGGAAATCTCCAAAGCAAAGATTGGGTGTTCCTAAAAGAAGAGATGCTGGCAGCAGTGGGATACAAAGACGAGGAACTTCTGGTCACGATGAGCTCTCTCCTCTTTACATGTTTTTGGCATAATATTTTTAGTGTTGTCTCTAACTTTTCTATCCTCTACCATGCGTTGGTCAGCTCGCGTCAACACTCACAGCAACATTATGCCAAGGTCGCCTAGTCTAAGTCTGAGGACTAGCTGAAGGAGGCTAGCAAGAAGATTACTTGTCTTGAGGCTGAAAGTTAGTATTCTCAAGAGAGGGTTTCTCAGCTGTAGGGAGAGCTGGAGCAGACTAAGTTCTCAGCTCAAAGCCAAGAATCAGACAATGTTTAAGCTGGTGGATAGTGAGAAGAGGCATCTTACTGAAGAATTCAAAAGTGAAGATGTTTCTACTGAGCTCACCATGTATCGAATCAGGTCCTTCAACCCTAATGCTGACATGTCATTTATTGGTGCTCTCCAAGAGGAGTTTTTGGAGAAGTTCTGAGCTCTTCTTACCACTGAAGAGGATGCCCAAGACACATCCCAGGTCAAATGGGATGAAGTAGTGTATATGGATGATGACGCTTCATCGGTGGACCAGACAAAGAAATGAGCTCATTGTTGTCTTTGTCTTTTTCTCTTTTATTTGTACTTTAAAATTGTATGTACCCCGCTTGTGGCCAAGACAATATATTTATTAGTTATAGTAACTAGGCCAATAATTAGTTAAATTTAATGAATTCATTTTCGAAAGCCAATAAACTATTAAGGTACTATTTTTAAAATAAAATAAATTAAACAACCCTTGTTTTCTCAAGGCTAAAGATATAAGAAAAATATTGATGACATATTTTAATTATCCAAATGGGTTTCTAATCTAAGCGATGTGTTAGTTAAGAATAATTCTAGTTGCGATTTAAAGTGAAACATTGTATGGATATGCAACGGTATGACTGAGCCTTAGGACTGAGTGCATAGAATAGGTACTTTTAGAACCTTAGCAGTATATATATAAGAGTGGATCTAAACCAATTATGGTTATGCATAGTAAATAATTGGCTAATGATAATATAGTTTGCCCAATATAAATTTAGTAAGTGTTATTTCCATAATTAATCCGAGTACATGTGTTAATCATAGTATCGACTAAGAAGATTGGGTTCACTAACTAAAGAGGGGAAAAATCAAATAAGGGCTAAGCAGTCCAAGTATATCAACATTTGATTTACATGGCTACAACATGATATAACTAGTTTTATGTTTTCTAGTTATTAGGACACAAACACATGCATACACTTTGCTAAATAAGGTTTATTTGGAGACTATGGTCCTAGAGGACGTTTATGCATAATAATATCGCAGTTAAAGTTTTGTATAATATCACAGTTAAAGTTTGGCATAATATCGCGGTTAGAATTTCGCATGATGTCACATTTAAAGTTATGCATCATATCGCAGTTAGAGTTCCACTTCTTATAGTTTACCGGTTCAAGTCTGGAATATATACATACAGTTGAGCATATCAGACCTAGGAGTCAAGACAAACAGGTGTAATATCACTTATACCCATAACAACATTTTTCCTAGGAGAGCTAAGTGATTACTCATGATATGATATCTAGTGTTAAAACCTCTGTTAATATTGCTATCACTTACGAATAGTTGTTATGAGTGTGAATCAGTGGCATTTTTTTATGCCTCACTATTATTGGGATCGACTCTTGAATTGCTAGTACGATTAGATTCTAGGTGAACTGCTGTTGGTTATTCTATAGGTGGTTACGACTTGTTTAGTTAGAAATTTCTAGGTTAGGACTTGTCACACAAGGACGCTTAGGCATTCCTTAATTTTCTGTTTAAGGCCTAGATATTTTTGGAACACTAATTCTGGTATGTTGGTTGATACTTGCTTCTCAATGACTCAGTCATTGACTTCTATCCTTGTCTTATATTTCCTTTATTGTTTGTAAGGTTGATCTTACTAAGTATTATCGCTTTCCTAGTTGTTTCATGTTGTAGGAAAGTGCAAGGGAAAGACAGAGCAGTGGGCGCTGGAGTCTCCTTTGTCGAATGTACATGTGGCCACTGTATGTTGGGTACTTTTGAATGTTTTAAGTACTTTTAAATTTTAAGGCTCAATTTGGATGTTTCAAAATATTGTTGAAAATATTGAATTTTAAACCCATACTTCCCAAAAAATGTTTATATAGATTTTTAAGACGTCATTTTTAATGAAAAAACTGTATTTTCGCATTATTTCAGCTTGTTTCGGGTATTTAAACTCGTGATCTCCATTTGGATTTCAAAATTGTTGTATGCTCCAAAGGGTCTCCATTCTCGTCATAGGTCGCTATGAGTGGCATCTTGAAGTGCTCAGGTGTTGTGGCATTAGTGATCTCAAGAGCAAAGGGGAATGCCCATTTCACGCCATTCTTTGGTTCTTCCTGGTTCCTATCCCCTATCTCTTGGATCAACCTTTGTAAGACTTCAAATTAGGCAAGAACGTGATCCACATGGGCCTGTTGTATAGGTCTGGGTGTGACACACGCTGCGGGGGCCACTGGTCGCAACCCCAGATTCAACATAACCTTTGGGTCAGCTCGCTCATCTCGCTTTGCATTTAGTCAATCTCGCAGGTTAGCTTTTCCATATTTTAGATGGTTGTGTAAATTGAGGGCATTCATCACTTGGACTCTTTTACCCAAGCAGTCGAAGATGCAACCACTATCAGCTTCGTCATCGCCTCTTATGTGGTTGTCATTTATGGAGGGACTTTGAGATCGGGCTCCTCCATAAACCCATTGTTCACTAGACAATCAGTCCTACTCCCAAGTTAATTTTGTCCATCGGGAGGATCAATGTTCATAGGTTTGACTGGAGGTAGCAGTTCATCATTCCCCATTGACACTCTTTAGCGAGATTGACTGTGTGTCCTGCAATTCGACGATAATTGTACCTCAAAACTTGCGGGTGGCATCATGTTGGAGGATTAGTGACCTGCCCCCATAGTTATACAGAGTGTAACCTCAAGGGCTATTGTTGCCTCTCTATGTCTTTGTGTTTCTTCTCGTTGAGTTTGCTCATCTTTTTGGCATTCCGCTTACATTGCTGCGACATTTTTGGATCGCATTCGGGCCAACTTCGTCTGCATGGCCACTAAGGCCCCCGACTTGTCTTGTGGATCATTTTCTACTTGGAAGTTGTCTTCTTCTCCTAACTCATTGGGGGACTCCTCATGCATAGTGCCTGGAGGGGGGAAGGGAGGTTGAGTGGCGTGACAAGGTCCCTTGGGTTCTTTTCATTATTGGCCCGCTTAGGAGTCATCAAGAGTGAGGTTGACAATAACACGATATTCTTCCAAAGTTTTCACTCTCAACAAGAGCACCAGAATTTTGACTCGAGTTTTAGACAACTAAATTAATTACTGATATGACATTCTGTGCATTAAACTTAGAGAGAATAGTGAAGCAATAAATGTAAAGGACACAAGAAAATTATAGTGGTTCGACCACTAATGCCTTTAGTCAATGTATTGTTTATATGATTCTTACAGGGAGTAAATGCTCCTGAATACAAAACTTTCCCTTCCTCATTAATGGAATCGAATTACAGTATTTATAGGGATAAAATGGGTGGTTAGGAGTGATGGGACAGCTCCTTTCCTATTTAAGCATAATCCATGCGATGGTTAGAAGGTTTCTGACATTTACAGTTGCTAATACAAGCAAGGTGAAGAACATATGTTTCCTATGCTTAAGGCAAGAACATATGTTTCAACAATAAATAAAAAGCACAGAGAAAAAGTTTGAAAGAGTCAAAAAAAATATATTTAATGTCCGCGCCATATTTTATTGCGGTTTTAAAAAAAAACGCAGTGAAAGGTTTGAATGAGGGACTTTTCTCCACAATTTTGGGTCTAGAACCGCAGAGAAAAGTGTAGAACTTTTCACCACTTTTCTCTGCGGTTTTGGGTATAGAACCGCGGAGAAAAGTGGTCTCCACCTACTTTAGCACAATACCCTATTTTCCCTCTCATTTGTACATGTTCTTCTCCTTCACAGAGGCACGGCCGAAGCTCTCCCACCACCGTCCCCAGCCACGGGTAAGCCCCACATTGTCCTTTTTTGTTTTGTTTTTTGTTTTCCATTTTCTTGCATATTAAAGCTTGAAATCATGTAAATATACTTAATCTTGAGTTATTTTGAAGTTTTAGGGTAAAAATGAAGAAATATTGTGTGGGTTTAATGGTGGTTTCTATATATGTTTATATGGTTATTTTTTTTAATATTTTTTAAATTTTATATAGGATTGGAAGACATTTTCATTGTTTAAAACGTGTATTGATCACTAAAACTTGATTTCTTTAATGTATATTTCGGTTTTAGGGTATTTTTGTATTATTTTATTTATAATAATGTTGTTTACATAATTTTTTATATTAAAAATTATTGCTTGCATAATTTTGTATATTATTTAGGTAATGATTTTTTTAAACTATATTTTTGTTAATTATATTATTTTAGGATCAATTCAATTACCATATATTTACTAATGTTTAACTTTTTATTGTAGGAAATATTTGTTTGAGTGTGAAGTTGAAATTGTTGAATATTAATTTTGAAGGTAAGTAGTAATTACTACTTAATTTTTTATTTTTATTTTTTATATTTACAAACTATTGTTAGAGGAGTTTGAATATATTAGATATTCATCCATAGTGAAGTAGGTTTTGAGATAAAATTGTGTGCTGCGGAGATAACAGAAGGTTGAGAACATGTGTGTCTTAGTGAAGTAGGATCTGTGAATTTTCTGTGTGCTGCGGTGACTTATGGTTGAGAACATGCATGTTTTTTGTTATATGTTTTGTTTGATGTGAATTTATAGGTAGATAACTTGGGATATGCTATAAATACAGAGGAAACTCTGCACAATTTTTTTTTTGATGATATTAGTTGAACATGTTTTATAAGTTACTATATATAATAATAATGTTTTTGTTTTTGTTGAAATTGTAAATACATATGAATTTTGGATATGTTATAGAAATAAATGAAACTCTGCCCATTTCATTTTATAATTTAATAATTGAACATAATTTTTTCAATTACTATACTAATTTTCTTTTCATTATCAACTTAGGAATTAGGTAGATATTATCATTATGGATAAGTCATGGATTCTTGAGAATAGAGAAACACAACAATTTCAAGACGGATTCAACCAATTTTTAGAATTTTCCCAAACAAATTGTAGTGATCCGGAAAGAATTCGTTGTCCATGTATAGATTGTGGTAATGGAACAAAAGGAAATATTACCATGATAAAAAATCATGTATTTTGTCGGGGATTTGATACAAGTTATCGTACATGGTATTGGCATGGGGAATCATTGAAAAATAATAATCCATATCCATTCAGGAGGCGAGGGGTTGATGATTTGGGTTATAGTGATTTTGACGATCATCCTATGGAATTGCTCGATGAAGCACAAGAAGAGTTTGTTGATGATCCTTCAAAATTTGATAAATTGGTTAGAGATGCAGATAAACCATTATTCAATGGTTGTCTGAAACAAAGATTACCAACGATGGTAAAATTTTACAACATAAAAGCAGAAAATGGAGTTAGTGATAAATGTTTTAGTCAATTTTTAGCTGCTTTTAAAGAGATTTTGCCGTCAGATAATTGCTTCCCTAAGTCTACGTATGAAGTGAAGAAAACTTTAAATTGCATAGGCTTGAAGTATGAGAAGATCCATGCATGTCCGAACGATTGTGTGTTATATCGTAAAGAGTATGCAGACATGGACACTTGCCCAGAATGTGATTCACCCCGCTACAAACCTAACAAGAGTAAGGAGATTAGGAAACTTATTCCTCAGAAAGTGATGTGGTACTTTCCTTTGATTCCGCGGCTTAAGCGATTATATCGAAGTCCAGAATACTCTGAAAACTTAATATGGCATGAGACTAGGCGAGTGAAAGATGGTAAACTTCGACATCCTGCAGATTTGCAGGCTTGGAAAAAAGTTAATAACTTAAATCCAGAATTTAAAACTGAAGCAAGACATCTTCGTCTAGGTCTAGCTGACGATGGTGTAAATCCACATAAATCTCTAAGTAGTAGGCATAGTTCATGGCTTGTCTTCCTTGTTATGTACAACCTTCCTCCGTGGTTAGTGATGAGAAGAAAGTTTTTGATGCTCACGTTAATGATTTCAGGCCCAAAACAACCGGGACACGATATAGATGTTTATTTGGCACCATTAATTGATGATTTGAAAGATTTGTATGAAAATGGTGTTGAGGCATATGACGGCTTTAAGAAAGAAGTCTTTAACTTAAAAGCTGTTTTGTTGTGGACTGTTAATGATTTCCCAGCTTATGGTAATCTATCAGGGTTAAGCACAAAAGGTTACCAGGGATGTCCAATATGTTGCACTAACACAAAGGCTATTCGTCTGTCTAATGGGCATAAAATTTATTATATGGGTCATAGACGATATTTGCCCCTAAATCATCATTATAGGGACAAAATAAAAGCATTTGATGGTGATAAAGAACAAGGTGTTGCTCCTTTGCCACTTTCGGGGCAACAAATTCTTAAAGAAGTAGAGAAAATTGATTTCAAGTATGGAAAAATGCAGAAAAATAAGAAAGTAAGTGGATGTTTCCAAAGGAAATCAATTTTGTTTCGTCTCCCTTACTGGAAAGATTTACTTGTTCGACATTGTTTGGATGTCATGCATATAGAAAAAAATGTGTGCGAAAGTATTAAAGGTACATTACTTGATATTCCCGGTAAAACTAAGGATGGTTTAACTAGTCGTTTAGATCTTGTTGAAATGGGTATACGGACTGATTTAGCACCTGAACAGAAAGGTAAACGCACATATTTACCTCCTGCTTGTTTCACGTTGTCCAGAGAAGAGCAAAAAGTTGTATGTAAATCATTTGCAGAGATGAAAGTGCCTGATGGCTATTCATCCAACATTCGAAACTTGGTATCCATGGGAGATTTGAGGCTGATGGGTCTGAAATCACATGACTGTCATATGTTGATGCAACAATTACTTCCGATTGCTATTCGGTCAGTATTACCAAAAAAAGTTCGAGATTGTTTAACGAATGTTTGCATATTCTTCAATCATTTATGCGGAAAAGAATTAGAAATGAAATGCATTGCATTGTAAGATAGTGGAAACTCTATGCAACCTTGACATGTTTTTTCCGCCATCCTTCTTTGACATTATGATACATTTAATGGTTCATCTAGTAAGGGAAGCCAAGTTGTGTGGACCAGTTTGGGCGAGATGGATGTATCCATTTGAAAGAAGTATGAAGGTGTTGAAAAGTTATGTGCGTAATCATTATCGTCCTGAAGCTAGTATGGTTGAATGTTATATATCGGAGGAGGCAGTAGAATTTTGCTCAGAATACATGAGTGGGGTTGAGGCAATCGGAATCAGCAAACCACGAAATAACTCAAATGGAGTTGATAAAGGACTACGAGGGAATGGAACAGTGATCACCGTGTCTAGGGCAGAATTAGATCAAGCTCAATTAGTTGTGTTGCAAAATAATCCTGAGATTCAATCATATATAATGTAAGTAGAAAATATATTTCAATCATATATATTAGAGTAGTGATTTTCTTTTTGTTGTTTAAACTTTTTGTTATTTCTTTTATGTTTCAGTGATCACATAGAGTTATTAGGGTCGATGATTCCAAACAAGATTAAAAATAAACAAAAATGGGTTATAGATGAGCATAATAAAACGTTTTGCTAGTGGCTGAAGAATACAATTTTGACGAAGTTGGGAGAAAAAAATCATGGACTGTCGACTGAGTTGAAGCGCATATCTCTTGGAGCAAGCATTGATGTAATAAAGCATCAAGCTTACATTGTTGAAGGGAAACGATTTCATACTAAGTCAAGAGATGATGCTCGGCTGGTTCAAAATAGTGGAGTAAGTGTAGTTGCAGAAGCTATGCATTTTTCCAGTGCAAAAGATAATAACCCAATTTCAGGCACAATGACATACTACGGGATTGTTGAAGAAATATGGGAGCTAGATTATTCATTATTTCGTATTCCTCTTCTTAAATGTTCTTGGGTAGACAACAATACTGGAGTTAAAACTGATGAACTTGGATTCACTCTGGTTGATTTAAGCAAGAAGGGAAGCAAGAACGATCCTTTTATCATGGCTGCCCAAGCGAAACAGTGTTTTACATTCTTGATCCAATTAATGATAAATGGTCCATTGTTTTATCAGTTCCCGAGCGGAAGTTCTCAGAAAAAGAAGAGTACGATGAAAATTATGATTTATATCATGACTGTTTCATTGTTGGACAACCGATACATGAACAAGTTGAGAATATTCAGGATAATGATAATGAAAGCACTTTCTATATGGTTGTAGTAAACCAACCGCGGAGAAAAGAGACTTTTCTCTGCGGCTGTAATAAACAAACCGCAGAGAAAGGTCTCTTTTCTCTGCGGTTTGCTTATTACAACCACAGAGAAAAGTCTCTTTTCTCCGCGGTTGGCTTACTACAACCGCAGAGAAAAGTGTAGCTTTTCTCCGCGGTTTGCGTAACACTTTTCTCTGCGGTCGAATACACTGTGCTTTTCAATACTCTCGAAAACCGCAGAGAAAAGCCATTTTTGTAGTAGTGTCCAAAACGTGGTATAACATATGTCATCTCATTTAGAACCTAGGGTTAGGGTTTGAGTGTTCAATCCCGGAATGCCCACAACAAAGGACGAAGCCCTTGGAGATTACAAGAAGCTTTGAAGCCCAATGAATGCCTTGGTGTATTTTTTTAATTTCTCTTTTTTTAAGAAAGGAAACCGATCAATTCCCTAATGTTTAATTATATTGTATGATTGGTAACATGTTGATATGTTCTCTTCACATGTAACATAGAATAGAAACACCCGCTCATTGCATTATGAAAATAGCATGTTATGTATGAATGTTAATTTTTATAATTAACATGCCTCATATGATAGAAAATTAATATAGTTCTTTTTCTACCATAAATTGACACAAATATTAGGAATTAGATTTAAGTGGTTAGATTGGGTAATATCACATTAATATCATGTCTAGATTACCTTAATATGTTTTAGGGTTATTAATGAGTTTATTAACTGGGAAAAATATAGTTTAGAATTAACTAGTAATTGTTAATAATTATTCTAAATTTGGTAATCTTAGAATTTTAAAGAGTTAAAATTTGGATTGTATAAGTGATTTAGATTTAATACTTAAATTTTGGTAATAATCACTTAGTAATTAAAATATATGATATTTTAATAGGAAACATTTATTCCTAAAATAGTGAGTGGGACAAGGTTTTAAAGCACTATAACCTACGGTCTCTACTATAAGTTGAAAAACATTGTTTCTAGTCAGGGTCTTGAGACGCCTTTGCTTTTGTCCTCCTTATTGGGAGGTGTTTTGGCTAGGATCTTAACAGGTAGCCTCAATGTGAAAGGGTTTTGAGGTATTCCATGTTGACCTATCAGCAACACTCATGGGTTAAGTCAAGAAATCTTAAATAGTAGGTTACACTCAAGAAAAAGATATCTACCCTGGTTGGATATATTTCTTACCAAAAAATGGTTATTATTTATTATAAAGATATGAGAAGTTCTGATGTAATAACAATTGAGTGTCTCATTTTAACTAGCAAGTATTTGACCTATCTTATTGACGACACTTACATGTGTTGGTTATTTCATCTTTGTAAGAATATGAATAGATTTTTGTGAGCATGCATTATGTTCATTTTTTATTTCATTGTATGAATACTATGATTTATGGTGTATGAGTGTATAGTAGTATTTAATTACAATAATACAATGACTGAAGTTTCGAGACGAAGATGATTTTGATCTTGATCGTAGACACCACATCGATGCATAGAAACATTGACTTCGACTGGTAACATTGCTTCACTCCTATATGCTAGAGAGAACGGGGTATGCCCTGTTTAGATCTGAGCTATTGTTCTATAAGCCCATAGAAATTTTGGTAATTCGTTAGACCATTTTCCTTTTGCTTCCTCAATTATTTTCTTATGGAATTCTTTGACGTCTTGTTTACGACTTCGTCCTAAAAATTTTTTTGAGGCTGCGCGACTGATGATAAACTTTTAATAATATCATTTCTATCACAAAAATTTGTAAATAAATCACTATCAAACTGGGTACCATTTTCTGAGACTATCTTCAATGGGATCCTATATCTTTAGATTATGCTTTTAACTACAAAATCTAGGACTTTTTTCGAGGTTATCGTAGCTAATTTCTCGACTTCGATCCATTTTGTGAAGTAATCTACTGTGATCACTATGTATTTTTCTCATCCTCATCCTATTGGTAATGACCCTATCAAATCAATTCTCCATACAACGAATGGCCATGGAAAAGCTATCATTGTTAGCTCAACTGATGTACTTGACTATGAGAGTCATCCAGGTCTATTGTGCCTCGATCATATCTACCTTGGGGCGCATCTTGCTCAGAAATGTTTGAGTTGGACAGAAATTGTAATGGTACTACCTTAAAGTGTCTTATCTTCTTTTGTCGTAGCCAGTCGAGCAAATGCATTTGAGTTAGGATTTTTCTCCTGAGGTACTTGTTTAATTGTATAGTAATCAAGCTACTCTAATTTTGATTTCATTTTTTTAGATATGCCGCCATTTTAGTACCTCGTGCTTGATATTCTCCAAGAACATAATTTACTACGAGCTTAGAATCATTGTAAGAGTGAATAACCCTTATTTATAGATCTCATGTGAACCGTAATCCTGCAAGTAAAGCTTCATACTCCACTTCATTGTTCCAGACATCAAATTTGAACCTCAACACTGAATGGAATATGTGCCCCTCAGGTGTAACAAGAATTATTCCTACCCCCAAGCCATTCAAATTGGATAATCCATCGACATATAGTTTCCATATCTCTTGAGCTAGGGTTATAACCTTCTTGTCAGTTATTCCAGTACATACTTCTATGAAGTTAGCCAAGGCTTGCCCCTTGATCGTTGTTCTCGTGTAGTAGGTTATTTAAAACTACCAGAGCTCAACTGGCCATTTTAACAGTCACCCGATGCTTCTAGTGTCGCTAGTTCTTGGCATAGAGGTTGATCAATTAGAACATGAATTGAGTGTGCTTGGAAATACAGCCTAAGTTTACTCAAAGCATGTACTAAGAATAACACAAGATTTTCCATTATCAGGTACCTAGACTCAACTCGCAATAGCCTTTTACTTAAATAATAGACTGATTATTGTACTCATTTCTCCTCACGAACTAATGTTGTGATGATGGTGTGTTCAATGACTATGAGTTATATATATATATAAAACTTCTTTGGTGATTGGTCTAGATAAGATTGGGGGTTCTGCTAGATGCTTCTTCAGGGCCTGAAAAAGTTGTTCGCATTCTTCAGTCCATTCAAATTTCTTATTACCCCTTAAAAGGTTGAACAATGGAAAGTGTTTGTCTATAGCTTTCGAGATAAATATACTTAATACAACTATTCACTGAGTAAGGCTTTGGACATTTTTGTGCTTTCAAGGTGACGACATATCTAGCAATGCTTTTATTTTGTTGGTGTTGGCCTCAATTCCTCGAACATTTACTATGAACCCAAGAAACTTTCCTGAGGAAACAACAAAAGAACACTTTTGTGGGTTTAGTATCATATTATATTTTCTTAGTATGTAAAAATATTTTGCTAGGTAGGATATGTGGTTGTTGGTATGCCTGGATTTTACTAACATGTCATCTACATAGACTTTCATGTTTTTTCCAATTTAGTTGGTGAACATTTTGTTTACTAATCATTAATATGTGGCCCAACATTCTTTAGCCTGAATGGCATCTCAATATATCAATATAATCCCATATCGGTTCTGAAGCTTGTGTGTTCCTGGTCTGGAGCATGCATTGCTATCTAGTTACATCCAGAATATGCATTCATAAATGACATTAGCTCGTGTCCTGAGGTGGCATCCACGAGTTGGTCTATCCTAGGCAAAGGAAAGCTATTTTTTGGACAAGCCTTATTCAAATCCGTGTAGTCAATAAATGTTCTCCATGTTCCATTCGATTTTGAAACTAACACGGGATTTGCAACCCAGTTCGTGTAAAATGCTTCCCTAATAAAATTATTTTCCTTCAACTTGTCTACCTCTTCTTTTAGTGCCTGCCTCCTCTCATCATCGAGCAGCCTCCTTTTTTGTTGTTTGGGAGGAAATTTTTTATCCACGTTGAGTGTGTGGCTAATTATATTCGGATTTATTCCTATCATATCTGAATGAGCCCAGACAAACACATTCTGGTTATTAATTGCTATTTTATTTCCTTAGTAACGTTTTTCCCAATCTTAACAACATTGGTTGGGTCCTTATCTAATGTTATATCTTCGAGCTTTTCTTTGCGTCCGAGTTCAGCTCTGTCTTAATCGTCCTAATTCCACTTGGAGTTGGGAATTTTATCGCCAAGTGTCTGAACAAGGTGACAATCCCCAATCCTATTAAGGCAAGTCTTCCAAGGAGCACATTATATGCTGAAGGATTTAGGAATGGTGCCCCATAAAACATAAGTATTCAACAATGTTTTATGAAATAAATAATTGAGATGAATTTTAGAATATACTAATTGTTTTTTATTATTATTCGAATAATATTATATGAATATCAGAAAATTTTCAAATTCGTTATTGTGACTACAATCTTGTATTGGCACGAGAGAATTAAGATTGTAGGGAACGAATTTAAATAGTTCACAGTAAAAAAAAATTATACAGAATATTTGGATTAAATACTTTTAGTATGGTTTACTAGTATTGTGACAGTCAGTATCTCATGATCCGTAGGGGGAAAGACCGAGTAAAGCTATGCAATCCCACCTTGCTTGGGGAAGGTCAAGTGTGATGATTCTATGACTGTGTAGGTATGGGACTACACAGTTGAAGATGGCTTAAATGGATTTATGGGTACTACCTATGCCAACAAGATGCATCTTCTTTTTGGTAGCCCATCACTTGAGAACTCCAACGTTAAGCGTGCTTGACCTGGAGTAGTCTCATGATGGGTGACCTCCTGGGAAGTTTTTCCAGGAAGCGTGCGAGTGAGGACAAAGCACACAGGAAAGACTCTTGTTGGTTTGTAGGGCTAGTCGTCATTCCAGGAAGTAGCCATAGTGACGTGAGGTGTTACAAATGGTTTTAGAGCCTTGACCCAGCTGGAGGAATGGCTGACGAGGACGCTGAACCCCAAAGGGGGGTGATTGTGATAGTCATTATCTCATGATCCGTAGCGGGAAAGACTGGGAAAAGCTGTGCAATCTCACATCGCATCTCGTGATCCGTAGGGGGAAAGACCGGGTAAAGCTGTGCAATCTCACATCGCATCTCGTGATCCGTAGGAGGAAAGACCGGGTAAAGTTGTGCAATCTCACATCGCCTGGGGAAGGTCAAGTGTGATGATATGAAGACTGTGTAGATATGGGACTACACAGTTGAAGATGGCTTAAATGGATTGATGGGTACTACCTATGCCAACAAGATGCATCTTATTTTAGGTAGCCCATCACTTGAGAACTCCAAAGTTAAGCATGCTTGACCTGGAGTAGTGTCATGATGGGTGACCTCCTGGGAAGTTTTCCCAGGAAGCGTGCGAGTGAGGACAAAGCACGCTGGAAAAACTCGTGTTGGTTGGCAGGGCTAGTTGTGATTCCAAAAAGCAACCATAGTGACGTGTGGTGTTACAAGTATTATGAATACAAGTAATCTAGATTCAGATTACTGATGTCCTCTAAAAGCTTAGTGAAGGTGCTTTATATAATGTGATTATACAGAACAGGACTCGATATGTTATTAATACTTAGTTAAATACAATTTTGTTTTATAATTATTAATTAAACATATCAATAAGATGATCGTGTACAAATTGATCTCAATCCTAAAGTTACTATGAACTCATGTTTATGTCATTTGAGTCTTTTTATTCACTCGTTATGGTTTCTCAAATGATCAGGCTAAAAACTTTTGTTTTGAGGACTCGTTGATGTAAGTCGCTGGGGACATAGTATACAGATATAGAATTTATACATTTCAGAGAGGAATTGAATAATGGTTCCCTTAAGGGTTAGTATTTAGAACTGAAAGGTTATTGAGCTCAAATTCATAAATCAGTTTATGAACTAACCTTCACTAGTAAAGTTAATGGAATTTAAGGAAACAAGAAATAATTAAAGAGGTAAAACGGGGATCTTAATCTTACTTTAATTATGAACCCTTAATAGATGATTGAATTGTATGTAATAATTAAATCGATGGACATTTTTTATATTTAAAAAGTACTCTATAAATAAATGTTTATAATTACAAGAGTGCAATCTCATACTTTTAGTGGAATAATATTGAGATTAATAAATTAAGGTTATTATATTAAAGATATTTAATTAATAATGTAAATATATTGGAGCTTGAAATTATAGGTTCATAGGTCCCCAAGGTGGCTCTATCAACATTGTTCAAGATAGGAGTTGAAACCGGGATTAATTAGTGAAATGACATATTTGGAAGAAATTTGCTCTTGAGGGAAAATATGTGATTTAGATTAATGAATAATTAATTAATTGATTATTAAAATTTTAAATTAAATAATTAATTATAATTTTCGAAATTATTATTAAATAATTAATTATAATTTTTGAAATTATTATTAAATATTTATTATAATTTTCAAACTAATTAATAAATAACAAAAATAAGTAATTTTGAATTAATTAGTTAATCATTATTTAAAATGTAAAAAATAAATATGATAATTCAAATTGGATTTTAATTGGTTCAAAAATTTATTCAGATAATTAAAATATGTATCTAATAAAGTTGGTTATCAATTTTTTACCTTTCCAAGGCATGTGTCACACGCCAGTCAGAGTGGTGTGTAACAGAGTCCCCAGACTCAGTCTGTGATGTTTTATTTATTAAATAATTAAAAAAATTAATTTTTGAATTTTGAATTTAATTCAATTATGAAAGAATTAAATATAAACGATTTTTCTAGAGTTTTCAAGAGACTTCCAAGGGACTCATATTTTTCATAGAGAGACAAAATATATCGTATATGTTGACGCGGTTTTTCACCAACAATGGATTAAGAAATCTAAAAATAGAGATATTTGACTTTTGCTAAACAGTAATTGGATAAATAAAAAAGCATTAAGATCACCTACACTTCTTACGTGGTTCAGTGGTTAAAATCCACCTAGTCAACGAGTCACTCTTATTAATCTGTTTGTTTCTCACTGTGAAATTGTCTATCACAATTTCATCAGAGTTTCAGTATAAAAAATGTTCCCCTCCTTTCTATCCATTATCCCTTGTATTTATAGGGAATACTGCTTGGAAAGTTTTGGGTAACCATGCATAATATGGTAACATACATTTTTGGGTAAAATTTCAATTACATAAATACACCAATGCCTATTGATTCTATGCCCCCCAATATCTGGTAATAAATACAAAATAATATCTAAGCATTAATGAATGTATAAGGAATATTTGAGTCTTTTGAGATCCTTCAATGTGCGTCCTGATCAGGCTTCCGTGAGTTGAACACTTCCTTCGAGCTGGATGTCGAAGAATTAACCTGAACTGATACAGGTCATGTTCAGAGTTTCACGAAGGCGATCTGGCCATTACGCATCTCGAACTAAGTAGTTGGCGCAAGAGGCGATCCGGAGACTATCTGGTTGTCGTAAGCTGTCAAGTTTGACTCGAGCTGCTCACTCCAGAGTTAGCTAAATATTCTATCTGTACGCTTTCTTCATACGCTTGTCTACTAGCTATACCTTGTGCTGAGTAATTCAGTTCGTATTTATTTTGGGGTACAATAGTATATTTTCTCTAAGCCTGAAAACTAATCTCAAGACTTAATTCCAATATAACGCCCCTAGTTGCCTATCTCTATTAAAATACTAATTTTAATAATAACTTCATAGATTTCGTAATCTGACTGAGAATACAGTGGGTCTTTATTTAAAATAGATGCAAGGTTTAGATCAAATGTTCAAAACAAAAGAGAATTTCATACAATCTTAAAAACAAATAAGTACATCTCACTGATAAATTAACATAATGAAAGACTTTAAGGAACTATGGCTTTCTGGTTCATTTTCTCGTTCAATGGCTCCCGCAACATACATACATACTTATGGAAAACTGACTAAGCTCACCATGCTTGCCAAACAAGTCTACATCGTGTTTATCTGCAAGGGGAAAAGTAAGGGGGTGAGCTAAAAGCTTAGTAAGGAAGTACAAACACAACATACAAGCATAAGCAACATATCTTAAAAATTCTTAACATACCTCTCTTATAGCAATCATTATCAACATGTGTCATAATCATAAATATGAGATTATTTGCAACATAAGCATAATCGTACATCATCATATCATAATCATAAACATTAAGATCATTTTCAACATAAACATAATCATTCAACATAAGATCATGGATCCCTTATTTTCTAGTGATCAGCACATAAACATACAACATAAGGTCATGGCACTTCTATTGTCCAATGATCAACACATAAACATACAACATAAGATCATGACTCCCTTATTGTCCAATGATCACATGTGACTCTCCTTTTGGCCACTTCCAAGGCACCCCTATTGTCTAGAATCTCAGGCACATATCATCATAACTAGAGTCCATTAAGAACAAAATAGAAATCTAGCTAAGTTCTTTACCTTAAATCCAAGCAAAATAAGAGCGGGGATATTTCACAACAAGCCTAGAATAATAGTCAAAACACTTGTCTTAATACTACACTGTAAAGAACGCCCTAGACTAATACTTACAAAACATTCGCATAACATAGCTTATAAAAGAATACCGTCCATTATTAAAGTCTCAGGGGGACTTATTTAAAATCATGCAAATTGGCGCCATAAGTTTAAAATAAAACATAGGTTTTTATGCAAGGTTCAAGAAACCAAATAATTTAAATAATAGAGTCCCACTGATAATTTTAGGAAAGTCTCTTAAAACAAAACATAATTTAAATGGCGTTCCACGTTGATCGTTTTATCGTCCATAGGATTGCCCCACACCATACACCCCATGATGAAGAACTCCTCACGTCACCACGCGTGCCATAGAGAAATCCTATTTGCTACTTGGAAGGAAAGTAAGGGGGGTGAGCTAAAAGCCCAGTAAGGAAGTACAAGCAAATAAGCAAGTAAGAAAAACAACAAACAACAAAACACTAACGTTCATCTAAAAACATCATGGTATATCATAACATAATCGTAACATTTCATCATATCATAACATAAATGTGACATATCAACATATCATAACATAAATGTGACATATCAACATATCATAACATAAATGTGACATATCAACATATCATAACATAAATGTGACATATCATCATATCATAACATAAATGTGACATATCAACATATCATAACATAAATGTGACATATCAACATATCATAACATAAATGTGACATATCATCATATCGCAATCATACAGCATACATGATGAGCGTGGAACGCTAGTTGTCCATGTCACCCTATGAGGTAAACAGGAGATCACTGCTCCTTGAATAACCTCGGCGCGTCCGCCCTAGGAGTCACGTCTCAATGTCCTTAGTAACTCGTTCGATGTATCTGACATCGAAATCTGTTTGATGTATCTAACATCGCATTCTGTTTGATGTATCTAACATCCATACACATATCACATTCAATCATATCATCACATTAAGGCATTCATAATTTTCATAACAGTTCATTCATATAACAGCCTTACCATTCATAGCATAAAATCATAAAATCTATCTAACTTCCTTACCTCAGGTCGAAGCTAAGAATTTCACAATCTTTTCAACGAGCCTCTCTTGATTGTAAAAATCAAGAACACAAAAGATCAATACCCCAAACTCCACACCCTTGTTCAAGCTCTAGGGGGTTCCTCTTCACTTTCTCCTTCCTTCTTCCTTTCTTTCTTTCTTCCTCTCTCTCTCTCTCTCTCTACACGCCACACTCTCTCTCTCTCTCTCTCTCTAGGTCACGGCAGCCACACACACACCCAAGAGCAATGGCTCTTCTCTCCTTTCATAGCCCCTTTATCACAAATCCTCCCATAAAGTCTCCCCAAACAATAATAAGGTAAGTTTCCATTTCTCTTTCATTTTTCTTAATTTCTCTTTATTTCAAAAAGATACAAGGGAATAAAATGTGATCATGCCTATCCCCAAATGATCGTGGTCTTCAAGTTTTGATTTTTACCATCTTAAGGAAATTATTCCTTTCCCACTAGGTCACACGCCCACTTCCTATTTCCCTCTTCTTTTCTTTTTTTTTTTTATAAATAAATTACCCAAATAAATCTAAAATAAGGAAACAAAAAAAATGTGTAGAAAATCTACACATGTGCACCATGCTACCATGCACTAGCACACACTAAATCACTAGGGTGCATTACTATCTATCATGCACCTTAGTGCATTCCACCATAGCTCACATAATTACCTCATTTGTCACACTTAATTAAAATGTAGCACTAATAGTAAAATAACATGTTACACAATTATTCACTTATTAAATTAATTAACCAAAACATTTCTAACAATTAAATAAAATAACACACAATCAAATAAAACAAATAATCAACCAAATAAAATAACAACACTTAAATAAAAACAATTCATCACACTTAACATTTAAATCAAATAAATCACAAAAATTTAAATAATCTAAAAAAAAATTTTTGGTGCACTACATACACACATAAATGTGTCTATCTTATAACAAGCTGCACAACTTTCTAGATTCAAGCATAACCCATACCTAAAATCATGCTTGCATGTCACACATAAAATCATGGAAACAATGCCAATGTACATATCAACAATAAAGATCTTCAAGCAAGGACCTTAGACTTACTCAATTAACATATAATTACGCGTAAAAATGTATTTACATGTAACATGCATATATGGGGCCCTTAATGAAAAATATGCCAAAGTTCATGATGTTATACACTAATTTCTTAACAACTTTACAAAATTTCAGCAAGTGCCATTAACACCCAATTAATTACTCTTTGATTTCCATAGCATGCTTGCTACCATTTTGACATCTTAAGAATTATTTGAATTCATGCACCAAGCCTTGACCCAAAGATCAAATCCAAATCACATAGAGTAAACATGTTCCAAAACCAACAATAGATACAGAATACCAAACTTTTATTCCAAACATGGCAATACATATATATTCCAAAACTTGTTTAATATCCATAATTATTTTATAAATAATATCACCAAAATAATTAACCAACTTTCAATCAACATAATGTTGGCCTAACCTATAAAAGCAAAATTAATACATAAATAATTCATTTTCATGAATCACTTTTCATCATGAATCAACTCCTAACATGCTTCCAAATCAAATCACAATATAAAATATTATTTATAAATTAAGGATGAACATGCTAATCATTTTTAATTTCCTTTTTAGAACACCTAATAACATAAAATCCTGGCATTTACAATTATTCAAAACTTGTTTAAAATTCATAGTTATAAAATACAATGCCAACATGGCATTAAACTCACTCTTAGTTTATTCATGTTTGCTAAACAAATATATTATCAATAAAATTTAGTATGTAATCAACTCATCTATTTTTCTCTTTTAATTATATAGTCACATAAAGTCATAGGTTTTTCTCTAATGAAATGAAAAGAACAAAACATGTGAAACTAATCTATTTCTTTTTAGCACATACCTGAAATTATAGTATTAAAACACAAATTCCTAGCATGCTATTCTATAATATTACAAACACAAAGGAAATAAATAGAACATTGATACACTATAGTCGAACCTAAAGCCATCACAACTACCACAAGTTTCCATTTTCATGTATACACTTCATAATGAAATCAAATTCTACCATGCTCCCTATTTAATACATCAAGAAGAATTAGAGAACAATTTTATACTCTCGTGACCGAACACCCTATGTATCCAAAAGAAGAAAGTTGTATTAGTCCACATAAAATCATACCATGAATAGTGAAACAAAACTAGAACTATAACATGCTTAAATTCTTATTCCAAAATCAAACCATCACACAAACCTTAGACCTTAGAACATCAAGGTTGATACCCATAATCACAACACCACAATATCAATTTCAACATCATTGCTAGATTTAAACCATAGCATGCTTCTAGTATTCTAGCTTTGCATCAACATAATAATGGTATGTCAATCATCACACTAACATAAAATCAAAGCATCCAAAAGCACATGCATTTGTTGAACCCATCATGCATCATCAACATAGCTTTACATAGGTGAGATCTCAAAATCAATTAAAATAAACAACAAAATATCAAGAGCACTAAAATCAAATCATACCCATCTTACAAGAATTAATCCACAACCTTAGCATACTTTTCTATGAAAACGAACAATATAGAAAATAAATAATAACAAAATTTCCATTACCTCTTGATGGAGTTGAAGAGCACAAAGCAAATAAATCCTTAGGCACCTAGGGATTTCAAAATACGCCACCAAAGAAAAGAGAAACAAATTTCTTAGAATTGAGAAAGAGATATCTATTCTTAGAAGATCAAGAACCAAAAACTAAAATCAAAATAAGAACACATACCAAGAGATCCTTGAAGCCATTTTTTGTTCTTCTCATTTCTCTCTTTCTTTCTTTCTTTTCTTTCTCCTTTTTCTTTCTCTTTTCTGTGCTCCCCTTTCTCTCTTTCTCGCAAAATTTTGGCAGCCACCAAAATGGTTTTCCAAGGCTCCTATTTTTCTTCTACTTATAATACCCTAGTGACCTCACCCGAAGGAAAAACCCAAATGTGAAAACTATAATCTTATTCCACAAAATAAGCTAAATCTCACTATTTCCTCTCCTTTCACCTCATCTAAACCATATCCCAATGTAAACATAATCTAATAGATAAGCTTTGTCATCTTATCCCAAAAGATTACAATTCATGTCCTTTTCCTTTTATTTTCTTAAATTAAATTAAATAAAAATAAAACAAATCCACACACACACACACAATTTCAGCACACACGCACACTCTAAATAAATAAAAATGCAACCTATTCAAATCACATAATGTTGTGACACTTAAGAAAATGTAACACTAATAATTAAACAAACATTACACAATTATTCCAAATAAATCAATAAATCCTAATTCACACCAACCAATAATTGAAATATTTTCTAATAATCCCTCAATTAAAATAAAACAATAAGAATAATAAATAAATAAAATTTGGATCACTGCATCCAAGATCTCATGTGTTGAGTACATCTTGCGAATCACTAAAAAACCCACCATTACTCTATGTGCCCACACATGTCTTGAGTTGTAGAGAACATCTTGTAAGATTGTGGTCTGAGTACCAAAGATTTCTAGGATTGGATGTTCGTTATTTAATACTAAAAGATTGCAAGAAGTCTTGATAGACATCAACTGGCGTGTTCTCAATCTTTATATGTGTTTTGATTAATGTATATATATTAATGGATACGTTATTTGATGTTTGTTTAAATAATTTTTTTGAAATTTCTCGAGCCCACCACCCCATGCATTCTGTTGCACACATGGTAATCTTGTTACTAACAGAAGGGGCATCGACTACTATAAATTAGAATATTTTGGTGACTTATACTCAGTACTCTCTGATAGTTACCAAGAGTTCTATTGCCCATGTGCTCCCGATCCTTTCTACCGAGAATCCATAGAATCTGGTAGCACAAGCTTTTAGTTCTCGAACTGAGAGGCCAATTTTTTCAAGTGTCATTTTGTAAAGGATGTTCCCCGAGCTCCCATCATCAATGAGTATTTTTCAAACTCTTTTATTGGAGAGCTGGAGGGTTATAATTAATGGATCATTTTGTGGGAACTAAACATGAGAAACATCCTCTTCGGTAAAGGTGATTGACTGAGACTCGATTCTTTGTATTTTTGGTGCTCGAGGTTTTGGACCAAATAGGGTATTGTCTCTAGTCTTAAGCTCCTAGACATATATTTTTTTAGGCTCCTCTACTTTTTCTTGCAATATGAGGTCCTCCCGATATGGTTATAACATCTTCTCCTTCTACTGGAGGTGGTCGATTATTCTCACGAGTTGGTGGTGGTGCTAAAGGTTGTGCCTGAGTAGCCCATCGATTGGTTTTGGTACCTTCTTATTGGTTGTTTGGAGCTCTATTTCAAATATACGGCCCGAGATATCCTTGAGAAATTAGGTTCTCGATCTTGTCTTTTAGTTGGTAGCATTCCTTAGTAAGGTGGCCAACATCTTTGCGGCATCGACAATATTTATTCTGATTTCTCTTAGTGTGCTGTCTGCGCATTGGTTTGAGCCTCCTAAACGACATATGATTTTCATTTGCAATGAAAATTTTCTCACAAGTTTCTATCAAGTCGATATAGATTGTATATATAGAGATATATTTATCAGCTTTCTTTTTCTTTTTTCCAGCATGTCTTGAGCACCTCCCTCAATCTTTTTCCTTTTTACACTATTGTTGTTGGAAGCAGGAGTTGTTGTGGGAGTAGTTGTCTTGGGACAGTTGTGATAGCAGTATGATTTGGTACGGTTGTCAGAGCTGGTGATGACAGTTGTAGTGTCCACCTAGCTTCTCCACATTAATAAATCTTTTAGCCCATTCTTCAAATTCAAGAATGGTTTGAAGTGGTTTTCTTTGTAGATCATCCCATAAGGGACTCCTTGGTATAATTTCAGCTTGTATGACCCTTAAATGACTACTCTCATCTACATTCTGGGAACTATTAGCTTCAATATTTAATATGCTAATATATTTCTTCAAGGATTCCCTTGGTTGTTGCTTTTTGTTTACCATAGATGAGGCCTCGGGCTTAATATTTCTTGCAGCACGAAACTATTTCTTGAATTCTATAAACAATTGATCCCATAAGGAGATTGAATGATTACAAAATTTATTTAACCAACTTTTTGAAGTCCCCGTTAATGTTGTAGGAAAGAGTACACATTGAAGCTTGCACGCCAAATTTCTAGCTCTCATCACAGTATGATACGTACTAAGATGGCTTTCAAGGTCTGTACTCCCATCATAAGGTGTTGCATGGGGTATTTTGAATCTATGTGGAAATGGTGTGTTCGAGATATGTGGGGTAAATGGTTTGAGCACTTTGTTTGAATCGTATGCTTTGACTTTACTCTTTTCTTTTCATGGAGTCTAAACTGTTCTTTGAGCAAATTGATTACTTCCTTGTACTTGATCATTGTATAGTGCCATAGGTGCTCATGGGAGTTGGTTATTTTTTAGTAGAACTCCAGCTCCTACAAGCACATTATATGGATTCGGGGCCTCCTGCTGTGGCATTGGATTGGTGCGGCCATTCACGTGTACTTGTGGTATTGGATCTCCTCGCATAGCATTTAAATGTGCTCTTTGGTTGGATTAGGCCAATCAAATTGCCCCTAATTTTGATTTAGATGGTCTCTGAGGTCGGGACCATTGTTCAGGTAATTTTCATAGAAGTGTATCTTAGTATTGTACACACTATCACATGGCAATCAGTTTGATAACTTTCCTTGGAAAAACTGATTTTTCATTGTTGTTGGTGTCGATGTTGATTTTGAGGTGAATTCTCGACGTGGACCCTAATTCCCGTAGTTTGGGATCTAGACACATAATTGGTTGCTTGTTGCTAGGGCTGTCTTGCTTGTTGTCTAGTTCCATGATTTTTTCCTGGTGGAGCATCATTGTCTCGGGACCTTTGTCTGTGTCTCGTTGCTTCATTTCTTGAGATGTCTATGCTAGTAATCCTCACGATTCAAGTGGGCCTTCATGGTGCTTCACCACTAGCTCTCCTTCCATCTTGGGTTGGTACTCTTTATTGCATGATATCCCGAGCAGGAGAGAGGTGTGGCTAATTGGTGATGGAAGGTGCGTAATGGTTGACGGTGGAGGCCTCTCGTTATTTCGATTAGGTTCCGGGTTATTTGGCCTAGTTTCTCCCAAAGGGGCTCAGTTAGTCCCAGTGTCTACTGGAATATTCCTAGTTGGTTTGGCAGCCCTTGTGGTGTTTTAAGAAGAGTTTCTTTTTGGGTTTACCCTTGTATTATTTGTCATTGCTCCTCCTACCTCAGTTTGGCGAGCCCTTTCTTCTGCCATTCCAGTTGTTGTACTTCCGCTTGGTCGACCCCTTGTTCTTCTTTGGAATGCCATAGCAGCAGCGACCTCTCTGACCATCTCTTCATTGTGTCTATTGGCTTAGGCGAGTTGCTCCTGAAGTCGGTGATTTTCTAGCTTCACCATCAGCACATACCTTGTTAGGTCATAGTACCCTTGCGGTTGACAAGAAGATTGCCCCAAGTCTTGAGGGGGTGTTGAAGAGCTTCCTTCATCATTTTCTTGGCGTTCATTCATAGGTCATTTATCTACTCGTCGAGGAAATTCCTCCGCTTGAGGCATTGGTTTGAATTCTTTGAGCATAGCAGGAAGCGGGTTGCCCCCACCAGGGAGTGATACTGAACTAGTATGGGTAGCCATTATAGTAAAAGAAGAGGTTTTTTATGGAGGAAAAGTTGAATCGGTAAATGCTCTTAATGAAAACACCAAACTGTTGACATATATTTTCGTCAACTAAAGTAAGAGCAATTTAAACGATTAATAAAAATGAACACAACGTTTTTTATGTGGTTCAGTATTTAAAATCTACCTACATCCACAAGTCACTTTTATTAAGTATTTATGACTATGAAACTATTTTCCCAAAGCGTTTTAGTACAAGAATTGAGCACGAAAACTAAATGATTGATGACCAATCTTATTTAAAAGACTGGCCTCAGATCCTCCTCCCACGATTTTAGGGGAAGAATACAAAATATTATATTTGAATTTGAAATACAAAACAAATAACAATAGTAATATATTATACAAATATTTAATCAGTTTCCTTAAAAAGTGGAACCATTATTTAAACTCCTTTATTTTGATATTTCTAGGCTTCTTACATGCTTTCGAGCTAACTCATATACATAAGACTTCTACGAGCTAAATTAATGATTCATTTCTGAGCTGACCCTTTCGACCTTCATATAAACCTTTCGATACCACACCGAGCCGGTACATACTACCGAGTTGTTTACGCATCAGTCTATCATTTATCCACTTAAATGTTGTACGAATTTGTATAATATTCTCAGTTCTAAGATGATTCAATTTGTCTCTAACACCGGGTATAATAGCTATAATATATCAATTTTTCGTTATTTTTATTTCATATAAATTGATTTCGTTAAGAAAAAAATTATGGCATATAAGTTTACTACCATGGTATATTATTATTTTTTATATTGTAGTATGCCAATGTTGATTAGGGCACCCAAAATATGTGTTTTTGCGCATATTCAAACAATAAAATAATGTAAAATAATAATAATAAATAAATTTTGGTAATAATTTGTGGGTATATCATTTTATTGCGTTGGTATATTTATTTTTTGTATTGTGGTATATCAGATTTAATTGGTTAATCTTATTTCAAAATTATGTTGATATATGTATATATATATTAATTGTGATAGTATATAATTTTATCACCTTGGTATATATGTTTTCTATTTGATGATATATATTATTTCACTAGCTCAGTATATTTGTTTTCTATTTCATGGTATATTATTTCATTAGCACGGTATATTTATTTTATATTTGACCGTATATTATTTCATTAGCTTAGCATATTTATTTTCTTTAGTTTGGTATATCAAATTTATCTGGTCAATCTTATTTCAAAATTATGTTGATATATATAAACATATATTAATTTTGACGGTATATCATTTTAATCAGGCTGGTATATTTATTTTCTATATTATTGTATATCAAATTTATTTTAAAATTATGATTAATTTTTCTTAAAAATAAATTAATGATGTATGATTTTTATGCTTGGTATATGTTCTACTTATGAAATAAAAATAATGATATTTGATATATTGTAACATAAATAATATATACATATATATTGTGTTAATAATAAAAAAAATCATATAACTTTTATATAATAAATACTATACAACCTTGATATACCATACTACAAAAAAATATGTTGACGGTGAGAACTCGTCAATGATGTTAGGTCAGAAAACTCAAAGGTCAATAAGAAAATGATGAACTTAGAAAGAATTTAGAAAAAACTTGAAGAAGAAAAGTCTTGCACAACAATGGAGTAAATGCTCGTATATTGCTCAATAGCTTCAGCATACAATGAATTTTCCAACCTCTTTGTTGGAGGGGGTGAACATCTATTTATAGTGGAGCTATAATGGCTCCTGGTACATAGTGGTCCCACGGAACAAGATTGGACATAGGTACATTGTCAGGGAAGTGGCATAGATCGTAGTGGTGCAGAAGGTAGTGATGTCGGCCCTGATACATGGTCAACGGTAAGCAGGTAGTGCCTCCACTGTTTATAATAATTCTTACAACCATCATTTGTCTGATATAGATGTCAAAATCATGCCTCTGTGCTTTTCATGGTCGTACATCTCGTACTCGTACGTGTGGCTTGTACCTGATGGCCCTTCTCATATTTCAAAGATACACCTTTTCTCCAAGTTTTCTTAGATTTTGCTAAGTGTAGGAAAGCTTACGAGTTATCACGAATAACACACACAATCGTCTTCACCAATTCTAGCTTGACACCAAATGATTATTGTGTCCTTATTAGTGTTCCTCATATGCATATTCCGGAAGTTTCAGACTTTAAATGTAGTGAGAAGACACAATGAGGGTGTGCCTCGTTGGTGGCACCTACTTCAAGAAAGGAAGCAAAGCCTCTTCAACGAGGCATCAGATGTATGTGACAGGACAAGGCGCCTCACGCGAGTCCTCAGGCTGGCGAGACGCAAGTCTCGCGTGGATTCTCGGGCGCAAGATAGGCGTCCTCAGCATTTCAAGTCGGTACATGTGAGTATTGGGCCTCGATATGCCAGGCCCTTATTCCTTTTGGGTACGTGGCGTGCGGCCGCGAGTGTAATGACCCAAATTTCCTAATAAGGCTTAGGGCCTTGATTAGGGGGCCAGGATGGCAAATCTTGGAGTTATATGATTATGTGATATTTATGTGTATCATTATGTGAATATGTGAATAACATCATAATATGACTTGATATGCATGTTTAGGTGTATTAAATATGCATGTGGGCCCATTTCTGTTTAATTGGGAAATTTTCATATTTTAGCCATTTCGGGCATATTTTGCATATAAGTGATATGTGTGTGGTTCTTCATTATTATTTGGTTATGCATGGGTTACTCAGCACGAGGCGATCCTGGGAAGCAAGCTAGTGGGAAAGTCACAACGGGATTTATGCTTGACTCGGAGTGAGTCAAGGGGTATTTAGCACATTATTGGGTAATGGAAACAAATATCCAATGATATTTTAGGAGTTAGTGAGATCAGGGGGAAATTCTGGGAGTTTTGACTATTTTACCCCCGAGGGCGTTTTCGGGACCCCGAGCATTAGGATTTGCTTGAGGTTACTTAAGCTTGAGGTAAACTATTTAGAAATAAAAAGAACGTTCAGAACGTTCTCTCTCCCTGAAAGTTCCATTTTTGACACTCGATCACATTTTCGAAGAAAACTTGAGTTTTAGGACTCAAATTCAAGCGAGGATCGAGGCATAGCGACTCTAGGGAAGATTAGAAGCTTATTAGCTGGAGGATTTAGTTGGGAAACAACTCAATCAGAGGTAATCCAATTTTTAGTTTCTAAGTTTTTAAAGTTTTTAAGCTTGGATTGGATTTTGTGTTTTGATGAGTTCTTGGATGATTTGAAGCTTTGGTTTTATTAGTGTTGGATAATTAGGATGTTTGGGAACTTTGATTTTTGGATTTGGAGATGTTTGGGTAGGTTTTTGGAAGGTTTTTAAATGGAAAAAAAATGAGGTTTTTGGCTGGGTTCATGGCCGGGTCCTGGCCCTGTTCTTGGGCTCCGCGGCCCAGGCTTGACGAAGAAGGTGAAGTTTGCTGATGGACAGTTAGGGCCGCGGCGCAGTTGAGTAGGATTCGACGTCCCGGAGGCTTGGGTTGGATTTGGAAGTATTTATTTACTCATTTTGATGAGGTTTTATATTATGATTGTGAATAAGTTGTCGCTAGGGGCTTGGAAACGGGATCGTGCTTGTGGCTTGTTTATTGGTAACCTGTGCTTGGACCAAAGGTAAAAAAACTGCACCCAGTATGTGATGCATGTGATGCATAAGATACATGTGATTAGGGCATGGCATGAATGTTGAATATGAGATTAATCAGAGGTTGAGTCTCTGTAAATGTGCATGATCATAATTATGCTAGTGATTGTTGAGTAAGCATGCTGAATGCCCTGTATTTGGATATTTGACATATGATATATGCCTGGTTGCATTTCTTACTTGTGAGTGGAACTGACCTATGAGTCAGGAATCGACAATGGTTTCAGTATTGACTGTGAAGCTGTGACTTATTAGTCATGTTTGGCAGTAGTACTAAGCATTGGTCGTATGGTATTAGCTTATGAGTCAAGAACCGTATTAGCGTGTTTAACGCAAGCCGAAAAGATTCGATCTAATCGACATAAGAATTATCATCATAAGAATGAAATGCTTGACCGACCCTAAGTTCGATGAAAAAAAAAGCACTTGTCTAGTCTAAAGGCTAGTTACATAGAGCCAAGGCTATAAGCTCAGGTGACTGAAACGTCACATGGCTAGGAGGGCATGGGACCTCAGAGATAGATGCATTAGTCATCTACACAGAGATAGACTCATTAGTCATCTACACAGAGATTGACTCATTAGTCATCTACACAGAGATAGACTCATTAGTCATCTACACATAGATTGACTCATTAGTCATCTATTCAAGAAGCAAGTCCCCAGAGATTGACTCATTAGTCATCTATTCAGACACAAGAACCCATAATAATTTATTTGGACTTTATTGCTAGGCATGCTATTATGATTCAGTGACATGTTATTACGTGTTCATAAGCATATTAAGTTTTCTTGCTGAGCTTCGGCTCACGGGTGCTATGTGGTGCATGTAAAGGCAAAAGAAAGTTGGATCATCCTTGAGTTTGAGAGTTTAGGTGACGAAGTGTACATATGTGGCTGCTCGACTGCCATGGCTGAGGGTTTAAAGAGGAACTAGGGTTAAACCCTATTTTTCCGCTTAGGTCGGCTGGTTGTAAATATTTTATTGTAATTAACCTTTAAGTTATATCTTTGGATCCCAATGTATACAGTAAACATTTTAGTGAAACGTTGTATCTTAACCAAAATTTTTAATCATTAATCATACTTAGTTACATGATTATGGAAAAATGACTTGATTAGCGAGCTTAGTACTGTTTAAAATGCACACCGTAACAGTCCTTGGGTAGTAGGGCATTACAGCGGGGGTATGTTGTGTCTAGGCAAGTTGGGCCTCGCTATGTGAGTCCCTTGTGCATTCGTAACTTGGGAGTATACTCATTATGGCATGGGTGCCCATCTTAGCGCAACACTCATTACGGCAAGGCGCCTTGCATTGTGAGGCTCTCACATAGCGAGGCCCTTGTCACTAGGCATTCTCACGCGCATGGATGGTGAGAGGCGGCATCTTGCGTGAAGCCTTGAGTGTAAGGCGACGCGCCTCGCATAGCTAGTTCAGCCTCTCAAAGTGAAGCCTCGCGAGTCATGGGAATTTGGCGAGTTTAGTCTTGTGTAGTCCCTTCAGTGCAAGACAAGGGGCCTCATTATGCGAGGCCCTTGTGCGAGGTGCTGATGGGTCGTGGCTTCACGTACAAGACATTTGGGCATATAGGGACTCGCTATGTGAGGCCCTCTTCTCTAGGTATGAACCTTCTGCGAAGGCCATATGCCAAAGTCTAGTTGGGCGTACAGGATACTTGGACATATACGGCCTCGCTATGCGAGGCCCTCTTCTCCAGGTGTGAGCCTTATGCTGAGGTGTTATGCCTAAGGCGAGTTGGGCTTTGCTATTGATGTTGTTGTCCATACAGACCTTGTGCACTTGGTTATTTTGAGGGTTCGAACATGTGGGCCTCGCTATGCAAGACCCTTTTCTTCTATGGCCTTGGGCCTTTGATAGATGCTTTAAGGGATAATTTCCCATATTCACAAAACATATATATTACGTTGGAAAATAATATACTAACAACACTAAAAAATAAAAATAAATCAATATAACTTTAAAATAAAATTAATTGAACAAAATTGATATAAATATACCAATATATTAAAATATGTATAATAAAATATTATAAACGTAATTTTCTATATAGAAAGGGTATACTTAGTAATATATAGTATTAAAAAAGTGTGTTGGGCCATTTTTCTAAAGTTTTTAAAATATGGACATTTATTTAATTGATTAGTGTTTTGGGAGCTATTATTCTCCATGCCCTTTTTGTACAATGGTAAAGAGTAGTCACATGAGTTCAAATTTAGTTAAATTAATTTCAAATATGACCAAACTACCTTCACATGTTATGAACTAATTATTTTAATTTTATATTTTTTGAAAAATTATTTCAAAATTAAATTGAAAAATTAAAATTAAATAAAATCAAAACCAAACAAATTAACACCAAACTTAAAAGAAAATAATTTTTTAAAACTTTCATTACATTAAACTAAATTAAATTTAAACAAAAAATAAAATAAAATAAAATAATTAAAATATAAACCAACCCAAAGGTAAAATCAGATATCAAATACAAAACTAGAAAATCAAAATCAAAACTTTTCCTTCTACCTGATGCTTCTTCTTCTTCTTCTCGCTTTCTTTCTTTCTTTCTTTTTCTTGGTTACATAGGTGGCCTGAGCTAGAGAAGACGGACAATGGTGAGGCTAAGTGGTCGACCTAAGTTGGAGAAGAGGCAATGATGGGCTAGGCTATGTGGTTGACCTAAGCTGGAGAATAAGCGAGGATTGGCATTGTAACGTCCTACGTTTTTGGGTACCTTTAAACGACTCGGGTCGGGATTTTTTCCCCCGGGTTAAGAATATTATTTTAAATAATATTATATTTTGTTTGTAAGTATTCCATGAGTTATTGCTAGCCAAAATATGAAGTTTGTGATTTTAAAAGTCCAGATAAGACTTTCGGTCCTGGACCGACACAAAAACCCTGATCGGGTAAAAACCTCGGAAAATAAAATGAAAAATCATGGAAATTATATTTTGGGCATAAAATACATTCATAAAAGTTAAAGTTTGGTCAAAAATAATAAACCTAAAAGAAAATGGAAATTTTAAGGCATTTTGTGTTAAAATGCCTAATTTTGCCGAAATGAGGAGTTTTATTCCATGAATGGACCTTAGGTTAAATTTTATTATGTGATTAATTAAATTAAATGTGAGAGACATTTAATTTAATTAATTAATATTAAGTTTGGTGGTTAAAACTTAATAAGAGTGAAAAAGGTATCAAAAGTCAAATTGGGTTTTTCTTCTTATGAAATAATTGTTCACCATTAAATATATATATATATATATAAAACATAGAAAAAATGAAATGGTGGCCGGCCATGTGACTAATTTTAAAGATGTGAACAAAAAAAAAAATTGAGTTTAAATCTCATTTTAATTAAGAAGTCAAGTAGGCAAGTGGGAGTAAAACACTTGAGTGTTTTTAGGATAAATTAGATAGTATAAACTATTCTCACCCCCAAAACCGACCCTCACACTCTCTCTCATTCACTCATCTGATTTTTGAAGACCTCTCAAAGTGTTCTCTCCATTTTTCAACCCCAAGAACACCAAGGAAACTTTGAGGCTAAGTCTTGGTCTAGGAAGTATTTTCCCTAAGGTAAAGTTTCACTAATCTAGGCTTTTGTAAAGTTTTAAGCATAGAGTTTCAAATAGCTAATTGACTATGTTGTTGGGGGAAGTTTGTTAGAGTTTTTGAAAGGTTTTGGAGGAGCCAAAGCTAATAGGAAGGTCCAAACCTTAAGCAAGAACACCAAAGAGATAAAAAGTTTACTTTTGATGATTTTGTTGTAGGGTTTTTAGTTTTAAGCATGATTTAGTATAATTAATGCTTAAAGTTTCTTGTTGGTGATGTAATAAGGTTATGTTAGTTGTTTAATAATATTTAGGATGCATGTGTATTGATTTTTGAAAATGTGAACCAAAACCCCCAAGGGTTTTGTAGGATACCCTAAAACAAACATGTTTTGAGCTGTGACTTCCAAGGGGTCAAGCAGCCACTGTATATTGTTTTTGTAAAATTAAATCGTACTGTGATGTTGTTGAGATTGACTACATAAAATTGAGCTTTTGAAACACAAAAAAATGTTTAGAAATGAGTAAGTTATGCTATTTCAAAGTTTAGGTAAAAAACTGTTTTTTCGTATTCTTATTTTCGGAACCAAGTTTGGACAGCCACTGTATAGGGCAAATGAACCCAGTTTTTTCTAAAATTTTGTGGACATATTTATGGCATAACCTATTATTCCACTGTAAAATTTGGTAATAAAATATTGAACGGTTTGAAAGTTATTAACTGTCAAAGTTTGGAAAAAAATAAGGACTTGAAAATAATGTCATTTTTACCTCATTGTTGGAAAATGATTTCACCAATAAAAAATGCTCATTTTGACCTAAGATTTTACAAAGACCTAAATGGCATAACAAAAATGGAATTGAAAATTTTGGTAATAATTGGGTAAGTAAATTTCAAGTTATGAACTAACGAAGTATGTAGTTAAAAATGTGAAAAATAGGTTTTTCACACTTAGTGTAAAAATGAGATTTTGGAACATAAGGTAAAAAGTAAAATTTTGCTTATTTCAAGATATAAATTGGTAAGTCTTGAAATCATATTTTCACTAAATTACCCTTTTGAGTTTAAATGAATTATTTTTATTAAAGAGTTTTTATTCTTTCTAAAAATAAGAGATTTAATTTATTAATAGTTAATAAATTAAAAGAGGGTTTAAAACCCTATTTTTTGAGAAAATAATTAAATGAATAATTTTTCTAGTAAGTAAAAATTGATTGATTGTTTTTGGAAAATTAATTAGTCAAGATGAGAAATTTATAACGGTTTTCCTAATTAAGACAAATTAGGCAATTTTCTTAAATCGGTTTTTAGATATTAAAACCTTAAGAAAACTAAAAGGAAAATTTAAAGAGTTTATTTTCTTTAAAAATAATTAAGGAATTTATTTGTATTTTCTGGATATAATACCGGCTAAAATCTTACATATTTTAACCGACTAGTCGAAAGTGTGGGTTAATAGCGATACCTTGAAAGAATAAGATTTTTAGCGGGTTGTGGGGAAATACCATTGTGATACCCGAGCCTAGGTATCGAGACCTTAGGATAGGTCTCCCCGTGACTTAGGGTTTAGTCTCGAATATTTTGTATGACTTTCCTTAATAGGTTTAAAACCAAATAAGGATTATAAATCCTTACAAATGACTTTTATTAAAATGACCAAACTGCCCAAAATAATAATAATGAATTATGAGTGCCATAATTAATCCGAGTATACTGTATGGATAACTACAGTATTGGCTAAGCGTAACTGGACTGAACGTTGGAGGGTGAAAACCTGCTGAGCGCTAAGGACTCCAAGTAAGTCAACTTATATTGTATGGCTGCAACATGAAATGATTATTGTCTTGTATGTTAGTATAGGGATACATGCATATATATAGGCTGTCATAGAAAGTTTCTTAGAGACGTTAGTCTAGTGAGTGCTGATTTAGAAAATATGAACGGTAGAAGTCCGCCATATCCTAGACGGTTGATCCCCGTCACACTGCTTGATTTTATTTATGTACGGTTCATTACCGCGACGAGTGGCCATGAGATGAGGACAAGCTGGTTAAACCTAGGGGCGCCAAGATAAATGGGACCTAGGGGCCCTCATGCTTACTTAATCATTGGACGGTTAGAATCCGAGCAAGTGCTCTGATAAGTTATTCCTGGATAGCAGCCGTGAATATTGGCCATTCAGTGAGAGTGCCTAGAGATACTAGGGGTTGCCAAGATTGAGTGAGGCTGAACACCCTAGGGGCAACTTCTCACCAGCACCACTGATTAACATAGAAGTCTCCGTAAAACCGTGTAAATTGGATTACACTCTTGAATAAGTAGCGATGCCCTAGGTAACATGATAGTTACCCTTGATGAGAATATTTATTGGCTAGATCTTAGTGTGGAGACTCGGTTCTCTTTTACAGATTAGCAATTATGTTGGAGGGCGTGTTACACCTGAATTGATGGAAATTGTCTAGCGTTTGTCTCGAATTATATTGTGATATAATATGTCTGCTTGCTCTGGGATTTTATGAGTGCAGGGATATAATTGCTGATAAGATATAGTTGTGATATAATATATCTGCTTTCTCTGGGATTTTCTGAGTGCAGGGATATAATTGTTGATAAGAATTAGTTGCGATATATTATATCTGCTTGTTCTGGGATTTTCTGAGTGCAGGATTTTTTTTATCTAGATATGAATTAATTTATCCTTGGTTATCAGGCATGACCATAAGTTTGCCAGGACGCTTTAGCGTTCTTGAAATTGATTGTGTAGGGTCCGGAACCCTAATTCTCTATATGCTTTGTTTGGAAGTTGATCTTACTAAGCGTTTTCGCTTACCTAGTTGTTTCATGTTGTAGGTAAGTGCAAGGGCAAGGCAGAGCAGTGAGCGCTGGAGTCTTCCTTGCAAATGTACATGTGGACCGACCTTTTGGGAAGCCGTTTTATTTTTGGAAATGTTGTGTAATTTTCCTAAGCAAGGCTCACTCTACTCTTTATAAAATATGTTTGTAACTAAATGATAAGTATGGCCATACGACTTTTTAAAAAAGTTTTTTTTTATACGGGTTTTTGAGACATTTTGTTAAATGAAAACATTTATATTTCCGCATTATCGAGTCTTGAAAATCCGGGTCGTTACAGGCATGGCATGTGACGTACACAAAGGATCGGATATGTGCGAGGAGGTTCCCAACTGCATAAAGGAACAACAGAGATTTAGATTTTCCGCAATGGAGGCATGACTTTGGATTGGTTCGCACTTGGCATAATTTAGAGGCAAAACTTGGCCCGCGATAGTGAGAAACTCAGATGATGGTAGTGGTTGTGTTATTTTGGGCAGGGGCTATTTTTGAGTTCTTTTTCTTTCTAGATAATTATGATTTCAATAATTGATTTTGGGTTTGAGATTTAGTTATGGATTTTAGGTTTAGAACATTTGGAGTTGATTTTCTTGTTGATTTCTAAATTTTAACTGAGAATGGTGAATAGGATGAAGGGAAGGGACGAGAGAATTTTTTTTAGTTTTTTAATTTTAGATATTAAAATATTTTAATATTTTAATTTCTTTATTTGGCTTTTAATTAATTTAGTTTGTTTTGAAAATACACATTAATAAATTAAATTTTAATAATGGAATTGCAAAAGGTATTTTGGTCCTATTAGAAGTTTGATCAAAATTGCGCCTAGGAAACTATATTATTACTAAAGAGGGGGGTGCTTTCATAATTTTTTGAAACTAAGGGTACATACTTAAATTTTGACTTAACATAGGAGGTCTTTTTTATATTAATCCTAAAAATAAACTTTATCAAAATTGTATTGAGAGTAAATTAATTATATTGATTTAACAAATAAAAGGGTAGTGTTTTGGTAATGAAACAAACATTATGATAATAAAGTACAGTAATATCTTTTATTTGGATATATATAGGGAAATTTTCTATAGGGGCTTCACTTTAAACCCTACCGGTAGAACTCTCAGTGTTTATAACCCGTGAATAGTTTTCAACGCGATTTTTTTTATGACCGTGTATATTGTAGCTATTTAGAGTATCCTGCAAATTTTCAGAAAATTCTGAATAGTTTACAGTACCGAAAATTAGGTTCTAACATGTTGTTGCACGTGGGACTAATTTTTTTTATGCACGTGGAAAACAACATGTTTGAACCTAGTTTTCGGTACTGTAAACTATTCGGAATTTTCTGAAAATTTGCAGGATGCTCTAAATAGCTACAATATACACAGTCATAAAAAAAAGTCACGCCGCAAACTGTTCACGGGTGAAGAAACACTGAGAGCCCTACCGGTAGGAGCTTAAAGTGAAGCCCCAACCAAAAGCTACAATTTTTCAAACCACACTTGGCGACATAGTTAAATTGTAGTTGTCAATTGTTGGTGGTGCGATTGTACTTTATATATATATATATATATGTGTGTGAGAGAAAACTTTTCACCTATATACATATAATAATATTTAATTACAAAAGTTACTTAAGAAATTTTATTTACAAATTATATCTTGTCAAATTATCAAAATATATCATAATTCAAAATAATACTACCTGAAAGTAGAATATTGGACTTTTTCCAGCTCAGCACAAAAAAAGAGGCATCAATCTCGCTACCCAAAATTTTCCATTTTTTTGGTTTGTCAGTAGTAACCATTTGGTTGCTTACAATACTGATAAGATATTGACTGGTTACCTTTTCATAAAAAGCTTCATTTTTTTATCATATTCTTTCAGATACATTTAGGTTACCTCTAAGCTTATATGTAGAAATTAATTATCTTTAGATACCGATTAATTACCTTTAAAAACATGGCTTCATTTTTTGGTTATATTATGGTGTCTTATTTTTGAAAATACTTTTACATTACGTTCATGTCTATTTTATGAACTAATGAGTTACTATATAGTATAAAATGTTACTCTTATAATTCACAAGTTACAATGAATAACTCATTAGCAAAGGTTCCTATTTAGTATACTACATAGTTACTTTTAAATGATAAATTATAAAACCTATCTCATAAAAACACAAGATCTCACTCTTTCTCATAGTTTTCTCTCAAAACCCTAGCTGCCTAGGGTTTTTAAACCTTTCATCTTCTCTTCTCGGTTAGGGTGGTAGTCACCACCTCTGGGCGAGAGGAGATGATCTTCTCTGGTGAGAGCGACTAGGGTTGGCTGGGCTCGTGAATGTTGGATGGGGTGTCGTGTACTGTGTTCTCTGTGATCCTCTTCGCTACTTTTTCTTTTGGTTTCGAGTTGGTTGTCGTATTTTGTGTACTCTTTGATCTGTCCGGCAACGATGGTGGGCCAGCTCTGCAATTCGGGGGGTTTTCTTGCGTGGGTGCCAATCGCTGCATTTTAGGGGCTTCGGTACTGGTGTGAGCAATGATGCTCCAGTGGGCTAATTGACTTTGTGGTATCGGTGGGTGTGGTAACTCTCGGTATGGTCGGTGCTCCCTATCCCTTTACTGCTGAGTCTTGGCTTCCATTTTTATTGTGTTTTGTTAGTTTTGGTTTGTTTCGTCTATGCCATGTTTGGTGGCCTGTTCTAGTTTTTTTTGTTAGGAAAAATAGTTTTGCCTCAATGGAAATGGAAAGATAATTACAACTCTAAAAAAAATATTACAAATAAATAATTATTGGTTAAATAAAGTTACAACTCTATGACTGAAAAATACAAATAAATAAAAGAAGAAATAGAAGAAGAGAAATAGAGAAATACAACTCTATGAAAAATAATACAAATAAAGTAAAGTGTTTGAAACAAAAGAAAAGAAGATTACAACTCAAAACAAGAAATACAAATAGACAAAAGAGAAGAAGATGAAGATGAAGAGAAATAGAATAAAAAGAAAGAACAAGAAAACAAAATAGAAACAACTCTCACTCACACTACCAAAGTGAAGAGTGTTGGGGATCACCAACTTGAACAAGGTTTGAAACATTTGTCCAAAAGCTTATTTCCCCCTAACTCAAGCACTAAGGGATCTCTCACAGATTTTTGGAAATGCTTTTTGGAATAATCAAGCCTCAAGGTGTTTCTAGCCAAGTGCTCTAATGGATAGAAATGTTGTGTCTTACAAGTGAGCATTAGGCTCCTATTTATAGAGTTTTGAGACACCCTTTGAATTTCAAATTCTACCAACCCCATGGCTGTTACCAATGATTAATTGGATGTTTTATGGAATTAAATTAGAGATTTGAAAGTTATTTGGCTGTTGGAAACGTTCAAAATTGGATAAAACCGAAAATTGGAATATGGTGCCAGCCACTTGGGCCGCGGCCTGACAAACAGGCGTAGCGGCCCACAGAGTGATTCTGCCTCTTGGGTCACAGCCTGACAAACAGGCATCGCAGCCCTAGGCATTTTCCAGCAACCAATTTTTCAATTTTTTCCAAAACGTTCCAAATTTATTCCCAATTGATTTTGTAACTTCCATACACAATATGAGAGTTAAAATCACTTCTCTATCAGTCATTTCTCATATGGCTTTAAGAAATTTATCTCAATATTGTGTAACAACAAATCTACACAATAATTGGTGATATTTGGAAGTTACAAATTTATAACACCAAATATGTTACATATTTAGATATATCTCATATATCTAAATATTGTAACTCTCTATTATATGTTACAATATGTGACACTCTTTGCCACATTTATTTAATCTAAAACATTATATTATAATATAATATAATATTACATTATATTATAAAATAATATAACATGTTTAGTATTTAATAATGGTATCTTACACCTTAACCTGTGGGGACTTTGGCTTGGACCATTTTGTATGATCTTTCCTCTATTTCGAATAATGTGTGGGTGGTATCGTTCATTAGGCTTTGACTACTGAAACTCAATTGCAATATTTCTTAAATACGAACCACTATTATTTTGCGTATTTGATCAGGGGTTGTGATCTGGCTCGTCTATTATTTGTGTATATTGATGTTTATCCTTGTTAGGAGATATCTTATATTTTTGGTTAAATTGCTCTATCATTGTATTCAACTTAGCTAGCCTTGTTTTGATCATCTGTTGTGAGATTTGTGCAGATCTCGTAGCATTGTCTGATTTGTAGGACTATGGTCCATTTTAGTCATTAAATGAAAGTTCATTTGTCTTAAAAAAATACTTTATAATACACTTTTTAGTCACCCATAGTATTTACATGTGAATTATATATATATTTTTTATTAACCAAGTAGAAAAGAAACTTAGAACTTACTTTAGAATCATATAAAAAAAATACGTCAAAAGTATAACAAGTTACCATATAGCTCATTATAAATATTTTTATTTAGTATACTACATAATAACTTTAAAATGTAAGAACAAATTACTCTTTTTGGTCAATTGTGTAATTTACATGAGAATAATATTAGTTTTCTAATTAACCAAAAATTAATTAAACTTAGAACTTACTTTTAAAACATATAGACAAAATACACATTTTAGGAAACTTATATGTAATCCTTTTTTTCCTTAAAAAGTACATTTTTTGCTTAACAAATGTTAAAACCAACTACAAAAGTTTACTTTCATTTTCAACAATAAATAAAGTAAATTAAAATAATATTTTTAATTGAAAACGATATAGAAGAAAGTGAGATGAGGTTTTTCATTTCATCAAATAAATAAAGTAAATTAAAATAATATTTCACAAAAGATGATGTGCATTATTATTAATTAAAGGGCAAATATTATTTTTGACCCTGTGTTTTGCAAAAGTTACCGATCAGACCCTGTGTTTTGTTAAATAACAATTTGGATCCTGCGTTTTTTTGAAATAGAATATTTTTTATTAATTTTTAATTCAATAATATTTTATTAGAGATTATTAAATTTACTAATTTATAGAAAGTAGGGGTATTTTGGTCATATTAAAAAAAGTTATACCAAAATCTGGTACATGGTACTCTTTTGTTCCATGTTGACTGCCTTTTTTGCTATCAACTAAATTTGAGAGTATAAATAAAACAATACAAAAGAGCACCAGGGTTTTATGTGGTTCAGGTTATAAAAGAACCCTAGTCCACGAGTATATGATATTTTGTGAGCTTGAAGCTTGTTTTTGCAAGCTTCAATGGTTATTATCAAGCAGCGTATATATTGCATTGAGTTACAAAGTTTCTCTCTCTGAAAATCCAAACGCTTTACAAGGAGATACCCTAGCCCAGTTTATAGAGGCTGGGGTCGTTAATTTTAATCATCTATCATTAATATAAATTCTTCCACCCGTGGGGTAATAATGCTGAATTAATACAAAAAGAGTGGCACTAAATAAAGGCTACGGCCCAGGCAGATTGTACGAGGCCCACTGTAGAAAGTCCTGTACCAAATTTATGGGGAACATATCTCTGACTGTCAGGGTGCGGTGCATGTTTTCCCGTGTCAGGCGGTATTGTGGGAAATGCTGATTTTCGAGGGTACGAACTTGACACCATTAATCGAGGCTCACCAAAAGTTGTCAGATGTGTAACGACCCTTGTTTATGGCACTGGGTAAAACCCTAGTTCAAGTATTTTAATTCTCTGTATTATGTATTATGCCAGGTGAACATTTTATGTTACAAGAAGTTGTGATGTGTGAATGCTTGCCATGCTATGGTAAGTGCAATTTTCTTTTCTTTTTTTAGAAACCAAGACCTTTGGTCGTGGACCGAGTCAAAATCCCTAATCAGGTAAAAATCTCAGATTAATTAAATAGGAAATATTATGGCATAAAAATATTGAAGAACTAAGTACGAAACTATGTCCATTCACTTCTTTTCTTCTTCAAATCTGAAACCCTAAGGGGTGGAATAAGCATGCATGTGATCTAATAGCCATTCATGGCATAGATATTGTGTTCAAGGGTTCAAGGGAGGTTGTTCTAGGAGAATCTCAAAGTTGAAGCATTATGGTGATTTAGTGAAATCAAAGGTAAGGGTTCTAGAGTTTTTTTTGTGTTTTTCCATTCATCTAAAATTTCCTACTCTAACACTCTCTTAAAATTCTTCATGTGAAACCTATGGGGCTCGGTTTGAGGGTATAGAATCAAAGAAGGAAGTTTGGACAAGCTAAGGACTATCATCTCTAAGCTAGAACCATCAAAGGTAGATCTTTGGTTGGTTTTGGTTATTGATGTTAGATCTGGTTGTATAGGTTGTTTTGTTGGTTTTTGAAGTTTGTTTTATGTGTGAGGGTTATATTGATTGATTTTCATGCATGCATGTGGCTAGGGTTTTGCTAGTTGTGTTTAGTTTTGCTAGAATGTGTAAAAATGCATGCTGCCAAGTTTTCGTGGTCTGACTACCAACGGGTCATATCATACCTTGCTACCTATTTTTGTGGAAATAATTTGTATTTTTGCATATTTCTAGATGAGACTTGATTTTAGGCTTTTGAAAATCGAAAAAAGATGTTTTCAAATCGAAGTTATGAACTTGTTGGCATCTTGATGTAAATTTGGAAAATTTCTGGGCAGCATGCACTGCCCAGGTTGTTTTGACTTTTGAATGGGTTTTACTAATCAAAAAGCTATGCAATTTTGTAATATGTTAGTCTAAATATGTATAAGGGTTACTGCAAAATTATAAAGGAAAATATTTTAAGTTATAAGAGATATGATTTTTCTAAGTTTGCCCTAGAATCTAGAAACAAAACTTCTGGGTAGCAAGCACTGCCCATATAGATTTAAATATTTGGTTGAGTTTTATTATTCTAAAAATTATGAAATTTTTTAGGAAGGTAATTTATACAAGTAGAAAGAAGTAAAATTTCAGAATAAATTGGGCTATAGTGTAAGGGAAATAAATTTTCAAATTTACCATAAAAACTGGGAAAAACTTCTGGGCAGCAGGCACTGCCCAGATTGCTTTAGAAATTCGAATGGGTTTCGCCATCCCATGAAGGGCATTATTTAAGATGTTTACAAGGACTCCTGAAAATTTTGAGAGAAAAATGTGCTACAGTTTAAGAGATTTATTTTTTCTAAGTTTGCCCTAAAAACTGAAAGGTAGCAATTTTGAACCTTAACGAAAAATTGATTTTTACATTTTATAAGTTAAGGGTCCAATTGTAATTATTTTTTTAAAAAAAAAAACATAAAGAGAGATCTTAGGTTATGGGTAAGGATTGGTAAGAATGGGAGTTTGGGTTTTGTAGAATCTTTAAGAGAGCGATATGACATTGTTATATATTATTTGAAATGGATCAATAAGCGGTATTTTGGTAAATGATAGAAAATAGTAAATTTTCATAAGAAGAGGAAAAGTAGGTATTTTCTAAAGATATGAGTTGAGTATAACTCCTTTTTCCTAAAATCGAAATACGAGTTATCCGATAAGTGAGTTCTTCATTTAAAAAATATTTAAAATGCATGGCGGTGAGCGTGTTGCGGCGAGACTGATTTTCCTATGATACCGTTAAGACTAAAACAAAATCCGGCCTTATACATTGTGAAGTGTATAAGAGACTATAGTATAGAATCCCTAAGAATTTATTTCATGTAGCTATTGTGGAATATTACCTATAAGAATATGCCATAGTTTAATCTAAGTCACTGTGTGGTTCCACTACAGTGTTATCTAAGAATGAAGGCTTGCTTTTGGATAGAAGGTTTCCACAAGCAAGCGCTAAGAAATATGGGTAAGACAACTTATGATATGTTTGGCTACAACATGTTCATGACTAGTTTAGATAATTGAGTTATTAGTTAATAATTTGACCTAGTCCTAGAAGGTTACTCAAGACTGTTGTCCTAAAGAATTCGCATACTCATGACTAAGGTAAGCAGTCCGACTAACTATCGTGACAACTATGAACTCTGGCTAGCCACCAGGGAACTATGTGAGAAACTGATTCACAACCAATGTTGTGTGGCTTAAGTCGGTTAGCCATCGTGGTATTTAAGAAGTATGGTTCACCACCGATGCCTGTATGGCTAAAGTCGATTGGCCATCGCGATATGTAAGAAGTCTGGTTCGTCACCGATGCCTATGTGGCTAAAGTCTGTTGGCCATCGCGATATGTAAGAAGTCTAGTTTGCCACTGATGCCTGTGTGGCTAAAGTCAGTTGGCTATCGCGATATGTAAGAATTCTGGCTTAACACCCATGACATAAGAGTCTGGTTAAACTCTGTGACACGTAAGTAAATTAATTCTAGAATCAAATCTCTATGGCTAAGAAAGTTTGCCAAATTCCTCTAGGAGTCTGGGTAACCGATGTAACTAATTTACACCTGTTGACGCAATGGTGAGATATGCTAAGATATGTTGAGATATGTTAAGCTATGTTGAAGATTCCTCTGGAACCCTAGGTAAGTATGTATAATATGATACGAATGACTAAGTAAGCATGTATGTTATGACATGACTGAGTAAGTATGTATGTTACCAGTTAAGATTGTATGTATGCTCTGGGATTTTCTGTGTGCAAATGTACCTTCATGTTATAAATTTTTGTTGTGAGGCATGACCATAAGTTTTTCAGGACATTCACACTTTCTTAAATTGTATGTTAGGGTTCGGTTTCATTAGAATCCTATTCTTGGTTTATTATCTGCCTAGTTACAGTTAGTTATGTTCTTGCTCTGTTTATGTGGTTATGTTTGTTAAGTTGTTCTTACTAAGCGTTTCACTTACCTAGTTATTTTGTGTTATAGGTAAGCTCAAAGGTAAAGTGGATCAGTGAGGGCTGCAGTTTATTTGCGAGGATGTACATGTGGGCCGACCTTTTGGGAATTTATGTTTTGAGGATTAGAACCCATATGATAACTAATAGTTTATTTTGGGCTCATTGAATGTTTTAAAACTATGACACTGTAATTCACTTTTAAGTATGCGCATACTTCTGAACAATTGTATGTTTTGAAATGTTTTTTTATATAGATTTTCGGTTACCTTATTTTAGAAAATGGTTATGTTTTCCGCAAAATTATGTTAAGATATTTTATGGGATGTTACAAGATGATCCTCTGGTGGCCCGCACCCACAGTGACTGACACCTAGCATCAACTACAGGTCCGAGGACCAGAATCCTGGACCTGAGAAATGGGCAAGTGAAGAGAGCCTCACGGGACATGGCCTCACCCGGATACATCCTTGCCTCGAGAACAGGCCTCGGGGTGTGGCCTCACTCGGAGACATCCATGACTTGGAGATTGGCTCGGGGTGTGGTCTAACCCGAAGACATCCTCGCCTCGGGGACAGACCTTGGGGCATGGCCTCAGCTGGAGACATCCACGATTTGGCCGGTCTGGCTTTTTGGAAAGAGCTCACACTCCAAGAACTTCCTGACTTGTTGCTAATAATTCATGACTGCCACGTTTCGTGTGGCAAAAACACAGACAACATTTTCCCCCAAAGTCTTCACTTGTCCTCAGACATTGGAGACTTAGATTGAGAAGTTATTCAAAAAGGTTTTTGGGGGGAGACATTTGGGCTTCCCCTGACATCACTCTGAAAAGCCATGCCATGTGTTGACTCCCTATTGTTGGGCCCATCAATTCGTGCAATTAATGAGGAGTCCACTCCACTCCCCCAAACATCTAATTGGTACCCTAGGTGTCCTTTCGCTCCATACCCGAGGTATTCTTTTCCAATGTTAATGATCGTGATCCATGCCTTATGGATTCTGACCGTTGGATTGTTCTCAAGTGCCTACATCGTAGGTAATCCGACGGTCAGGGTGGGGTTTCAGCCACCCCAAATTCTATGAGAATAGAAACTCGAGAACTGCCTCTCAGTAAGCACTTTACCCTTCGAAATTCGAAATCTCAAAAACTCTCTCTTCTCCCAAGCTTTCGAGTTTTTCAACCGTTTCTAAGATGCCTCTATAATTCTGGACGGTTGTCAAGAATCGTCATACTCTTGGGGGAATGGCAAGCAATTCTTCACGGTCAAACTCATTTCAGCACCTACCGGCACTACATCTCAAGTAAGTATTTACTGGCTTTGTGTTTGCGTTGGGTTTAATTTTGACAGTTTAGATGTGTTGGGTTTTGTGCCCTTATTAAACCATGTCGGACATGTAACACGATTTTATATTGTCGATAAAAGTAGTAGAAATAATTTAGTTTGACAATTGTGTAGCTAGCTTATTTTATTACAAGATTATTGAAATAATACAAACATTTAAAAAATCCTGAACATATGGATAGTTACAATTATAGTGACTAGGTCATAGTGGATTATAGTTGTAATTATATGTTCAAAAGAACTTGTCCAAAGATTAGATCAGTGCCTTGGATTTTCACTGATTAGGAAATCTACGATATGATCTACTTACACATTTTGGTGTGATGTCTTGTCCAAGGCATTGACCAAATAGATAAGATCAGATGTATTTGGTTACATCGGACTAGGAACGATATTGATTATTGATTGATAAATAAGTATCATTGTTATCGAATCTCATCAATGTCACAACATTGACCACAGGTTAAGACGATCTTAATTATGAGTGATAATATTTAAATTTTTTGTCTTGTTCGTTACCAACTTACCCTACAGTCTAGCCTATACTTACATCTTGGAGATTTAGTAGTGTAATTGAGTGGGAGTATTATTCATAGATATGAAATCTATAACTTCATTATGAGAAGTGTAAAGATGATTTCCTTAATTTCTTTGTTCAAAAGGTTAAATGATTGAGTTCTCATTTCTGTGATTAAGTTCACGTAAATATCACTTATAAGGAACTTAGTGGGAGTTAAGGATAAAATACTGATGAGGGGTAAAACTGTAATTTGCACCCAGCTTGTTAGTAAATCATCAATAGAGGATTAACTGACTGTAATGATTATAACAATAGATAACCTATTTATGGTTTGGAAAATATGATCTATGAATTCAAGAGTTCAATTCCGAGTCTATAGTGGAGTCATGAGGAATTAATAATGTAGTGAAATTATTCGTAAATAAATTCATGGTAACTTATTGGAGTTTGATTTCAAGGATCTATGGTCTCCACATCACCTTTGATTAAATCATCTAGAATGTCTTAATTAATTGATTTAATTATCAATTATGATTTTTAAAGTTGACTAGGTCAATTTTGGAAAATTTACATAGATATGAGATTTAGAGAATAAAAGAGAATCTTTGGGTAAACTTATTAATATTGATAAATTTGTGTCAATATATATAAATAATATTAAATCAAGTTTCAAATTATAATTAGTTAATTTGAATAATGGTCTAATTAACTAATTATAATAAATAAAATGTTTTGAATTTTCTCCCAATTGGGATTTAAATTCAAAACAAAAAGATTGTGCCCAAGTCCATTTGTGGGAGCCCAAGACTTTTGTTTTTTGTTTATTATTTTGAATTAATTTAAATAAAGCTCATTAAGTTGCATATATAAGAAATATGATATCTAGGGTTTTATAGGGAAGTCTTAATTGATTCATTGGGTAAGTGAAGACCTAGACAGTCTAATCCTTTCTTGGTCACTCATTCTTTTTTTCTTCTCTTCTAGATCTCTATCTCATGTGTTGAGAACCAGCCCACACTAGTTCTAGGTTAATCAAAGACTTGGTGAGGAAGACTGTGTTGCTAATCTAGTTCAATCTCTTAATAATACTTTGCTACAGAAACGAATCAAGGGTTAAAGAGATTGAAGGATGTAGTTGTTCCAGTTCTGCTGCATAATATAAGTTTCTTTACTTTACTCTGTTTTGTATCAATTTCATAGGAGCATGTTCTGGGAATTTACATGTTTGTTTTATATGAAAATAGATAAAGATCCTTCAATTGAATTTTCTACAATTTGTATCAGAGCCAGAGGTTGCTAGTTTATTTTCATGAATGAACATGTTTGAAATTGATATATATATGTTAGGGTGTTAATTGGATGGAACATGTTATTGGTGCATGTTTATGTTTTGTTATGTAAATTTAGCAATAATTTGGTTGTTTTTGGCTTGTGTTTGGGAGTGAAAAACTACACAAATTTAAAAAAATAAAAATTTGGACTGATTGGGCAGTGTGCATGTTGGGCACGCATGAAGGAGTCGTCGGGACCTCGGCCATACGGATGTCCATACAGTGTCGATGTTGGACCCCGCGCGACACTTTTTTTGAAAAAAAATAATTTTATTTTTATTTTAAAAATTGGATATTTTGTTCAGATAAGTTTAAAATGTTTAAAATTGATTATCTTATTATTTTAGATATTTTAGCTTTTTAAAATATTTTGAATTGGCTATCTAATAATAAGGATATTTTTTTATTTTGTTATAAAATAAATATTAAAATTAGTTATCTGATTATTCAAGATATTTTTTATTTTTTAAAATATTTGAAATTAGTTTTCAGATAATTCTAGATATTTTAAATTTGGGTAAAAGATATTTTGATATTTTCAAATTGGTTAAAATATTTTATATTGCAATTCTTAACAACTTAACAACCTAGTGTAAATTAATTATTTGAAATCAAATTTTGCTTGATAAATTCTATTTTAATTAATTTAATATTTTGCAACTTGCTTAATTAATTATATTGAATTTTGTCTGATGAATTATTTGTTAATTAATTATGGTATTTTGCAAAATAGTATATTGTTGTGGTATATTTGTATAATTTAATAATACATGCTTATAGAGTAACATGTTAGGTCCATCCAATTATTAACATATCAAGCATCATTATTAAGTTATTTTTTGCATTTGGGCTTTAAATATAAGTTTAATGATGAACCAATTTTTTGTGTTTGGAAAATGTGGGAAAACTCAAATAAAACTTTAATAAAATGTTAGGTTTTATTTGGGCCCAATAGAGCATGTAAAGTTTAAATTCCTCTCTTATGGGTGGTTCCACTTGTGAATGCCCATTTTCTTTGCGTTACTAGATTGGGCTTAATTAATTGAATAACAATTATTAAAACGAAAGTTCAAATTCCTGTCTTTTGGGCTTTGCATGGAAGTTAGGGAGCCATAGTAGTGGGTCCGACATACTGAACCCAGCTCTCCTCCATGCAAGCTCGAATTGTTAAGGTCCATTTACCTAAGTTGGACTTAATTGTATTAGGTTAATTTTTATTTTAGTTGGAATTAATAAATTGGCAAACCTAAGTTGGTTTATTGATTATTTTAATAATTTGGCAAACCTAAGTTGGTTTATTGATTATTTTAATAATTTGGCAAGCCTAAGTTGATATTTTTCAAAAAGAATAAAATACTAAAAGATTTAATAATAAGTTTTAAAAATTTGAATTTGATCTCCATTGTTGATTTCACAAGGTTAGAGTTCAGTGGGGCCTCATGGTGCTTTGATTTCGTCTTCCTACGGAAGGTGTTCATTGGACTTCTTAACATGGTTAAATTTCTTAGGATAGATGGTCCTTCTATAGACTCATCCTACGATGACTATAGGAATTAAGTCTATAATAATCGAAACCGTGGGTAAAACTCATAAAGTAAGAAATATTTGTGACTCTCGCCTACCGGGACACATGAGTTTTCATTACTTCGGTCGAATGGATAAGTAGTTGATAAAAGTCTATGAAATTTTATTAATTGAGATGTTTCTCTATTTAACTAAGTGAATATTTGTGACTCTCGCCTACCGGGATACATGGGTTCATGGCTTGTTAAAGTACCTAAGAAATAAAAGATAAGTATTTTAGTATTTTACTTATCTCAAATTTTTTTGTATGTTATGCTATTTCTAAAAAATTTAATGAATAAATGTTTGTCAAGCAATGTGTTTATTTCTACTTAGTTGATAACCGTTTCTCTAGGCTTCCCACCCCATACTCTTTATAATCTCTATAATGTTATTCTATGGTGAGAACCTCAAGAAATGTTTGTCCAACATCAACATGGTGTTGATTATGGACAACATCGAGTTCGTGATAATCAAAGATATTCTTATTTTTCCTATGCAACGATCACCAAATCCTTCAAAGAGGATTTTTGATGGTGGTTCGAGCAAAGGAAAGAAGGAAAATACTACTTAACAAGCTCAAGGAGAAGTTGCTTTAAGCTTCTTCTTCGAAGAGAAAATGAGGAAGAAATTCAAACAAAAATAATAAAAAGTCCACTGGCAAGACACCAAATGCTGCAAAGCATCTTGGAGCAAGGCCTGATTGTTAGTAAACTAAAGTGGAATGTTTCCAACTCCAAGGAGACTGGGAATTAAAACAAGATTACCCAGCACTCAAGGCATATGGAGCCCAAGATAATGAAATTTGTGTTGGATGCATGTGATTTTAGAGGATGATACTTCGGTTTTGGATCGCTGAATCAATATCTACTAAACATGCATGTATATTTTTACACCTTTTTAACATTGGGAAAGCCATGAAGGATAAAAAGCCAAAGCTTGGAATCGATCTAGGATTGTTCATATCAAACAAGGCAAAAGGATAAGCTTGAATGAATTTTGAAAATAAATATATTGTTTTAAGACAATGTTTATTTTATTTCGATTTTCAATGGAAATTTTAATTTTAGTTTTTCTTATTACATAAACAAAAATTTGTAGTTACTTTCACAAGTATTAAAATCCTATCTCTTTAACTGGATGTAAATTGTGGGGTGGATGTATGAAAAACGGGCTATCACTATTGCAACTAAACGAGCCCTACGTTTTAAATAATGAGTTGTTTAAGATAGCTAGATCTAGGACCGTTAAACGACAAAAGGTCAATAATGTTAGAAATGACGTACCTTTGCCATCTTCGCTTTGGTCATATTTGCTATGATAGGATTCAAAGACTAACAAAGGATGAGCCTTTGAGAGAACTCACCTAGGGTGACCTACCTGTTTGTGAATCTAGTCTCGAGGGCAGACTGACAAAGAGTCCATTATCTATGATAGGAGAAAGGGCCAAAGAACCACTTGGGCTAGTATGTTCAAATGTATGGGGACAAATGAATGTTTAAGCGATGGGTGGTTATGAGGATTTCGTCACCTTCATAACGATTTCTCTAGAGACTCATGTAAGTACCTAAAGCATTGGAATTCTAATAATTTGTTAAGAAGTTCAAAGAATTCATTGCTATGGATTTATACAAAATTGGGTAAAACGTTAAAGATCTTGTGCTCTGATTGGGGTGTAGGGTATTTGGATAATTATAACCTAGATCATTTAATTGAAATTGGAGAATTGTCTAAAGCAATTATCCTAAGGACTTCGCAACAGAACAATGTTGCTAAGCGGTGTGAATCGCTCATTTATGAAAATGTGTGTTCTATGATAAGCTATTCAACTCTACCAACTTGTTACTCATATATTTTCTTGAGACATACTACCTAGACTGCATGTGCCTATTTTTAAATGTTGTGTCATCACAAAACTGTCTTTAAGACAATACTAGAATTATCTAATGGTCGTGAACCTAGTTGACGTCATTATGGAATTTGGGGGTGTCTTGTTTATGTTCTAAGGAAAAAGGTAGGAAAGCTAGAACAACAAACTGAGGTTTGCTTGTTTGTTGGCTATCGTAAAGGTATTCAGGGTGGTCTGTTTTATAGTCCAGTAGACAAGAAAGTGTTTGCTCTATAAATGCTACTTTTCTAGATAACGACTACATAATGAATTTCAAGTCTCATAGAAAAATAGTATTAGATAGAAAAATGATAAACTATTGTTCCATCCTTACGGACGCAAGTCTATGAAAACAAGGTAGATTTAGAAACCACTAATCAAGGTCAGAAAGTTACAGTGCCTCGTCATAGTGGGAGGGTTTCTCGAAACCCAGTACCTATGATATGGATATTGAAACAAAAAAGTTGGTTGGGGACACAAGTAAGAATGATCCATTGGCCTTTAAATAGACAATGGGTAAGACTGAAAGGGATCTTTTACTTGAAGCCAAGTACCAGGAAATAGAGTCTAAGTACTCTTAATTTGTTTGAGATCTTGTAGATGTGCCATTGGACTTTAGGCCCATGTAGTGCAAATGGATCTATAAGAAGAAGAGAGGAGATGATGGAAAGGTCGAGACATTTAAGGCTCGACTCATGATAGAGAGAGAAAGTTGACTTAGAGAAAAAAATTCTCCAATAGCCATGTTAAATTCATTTAGTATACTCTTATTCATAGCCACAACTCTTGATTAATAAATAAGGCAAATGGACATCAAAGAATCATTTTTTATGGCTATCTTGATGAGACCATTTACATGGATCAATCATAAGGATTTAAAGTAGTTGGACAAGAAAGTTGGCAAGCTAAGTAGGTCAATCTATGGACTTAAACAAGCTTCGCACTCCTGGAACTTAAGGTTAAATGGAAACATTAAGACTTGTGTTTTTTAACAAAATGTAGTTGACCCTTATGTTTAGCAAATTAGGCAAAAAGACATTGTGGTGTTCTTAATCCTTTATGTATGTAACGTCCTACGTTTTTGGGTACCTTTAAACGACTCGGGTCGGGATTTTTCCCCCGGGTTAAGAATATTATTTTAAATAATATTATATTTTATTTGTAAGTATTCCATGAGTTATTGCTAGCCAAAATATGAATTTTGTGATTTTAAAAGTCAAGATAAGACTTTCGGTCCTGGACCGACACAAAAACCCTGATCGGGTAAAAATCTCGAAAAATAAAACGAAAAATCATGGCAATTATATTTTGGGCATAAAATACATTCATAAAAGTTAAAGTTTGGTCAAAAATAATAAACCTAAAAGAAAATGGAAATTTTAGGGCATTTTGTGTTAAATGCCTAATTTTACCGAAATGGGGAATTTTATTCCATGAATGGACCTTAGGTTAAATTTTATTATGTGATTAATTAAATTAAATGTGAGAGACATTTAATTTAATTAATTAATGTTAAGTTTGGTGATTAAAACTTAATAAGAGTGAAAAAAGGTGTCAAAAGTCAATTTGGACTTTTCTTCTTATAAACCTTTATTAACCTTTATAAAAAAATAAATAAATAAATAAAAAAAATTAATGGTCACATATATGGAAAATGGTGGCTGGCCATGTGCTATTTTAGAGTGGTGTGAACCCAATTTTATAAAATTCAAATCCCATTTAATTAAGAAGTCAAGTGGGCAAGTGGGTAGAAAAGCACTCAAGTGTTTTGTGATATTTTGAAGAGTTGTGTGAGCCATTCTAACCCCCAAATCCGACCACTCTCCCTCCCTCATTCACTCTCATCTGATTTTTGAAGACTCTCTCAAGTGTTCTCTCCATTTTCAACCCCAAGAACACCAAAGAAACTTGGAAGCTAAGTCTTGGTCTAGGAAGGGTTTTCCCTAAGGTAAAGTTTCATTAATCTAGACTTTTGTCAAGTTTTAATCATAGAGTTTCAAATAGCTAATTACCTATGTTGTTGGAGGAAGTTGGTTAGGGTTTTTGAAAGGATTTGAAGGAGTCAAAGCTTATAGGAAGGTCCAAACCTTAAGCAAGAACACCAAAGAGGTAAAAAGTTTACTTTTGATGATTTTGTTGTAGGGTTTTTAGTTTTAAGCATTATTTTGTATATCTAATGCTTAGAGTTTCTTGTTGATGATGTAATAAGGTTATGGTAGTTGTTTAATAATTTTTATGATGCATGTGTATTGATTTTTGAAAATGGGAACCAAAACCCCCAAGGGTTTTGTAGGATACCCTAAAACAAAACATGTTTTAAGCTGTGACTTCCAAGGGGTCAAGTAGCCACTGTATATTGTTTTTGTAAAATTAAATTGTACTGTTATGTTGTTGAGATTGATTACATAAAATTGAGCTTTTGAAACACTAAAAAATGTTTAGAAATGAGTAAGTTATGCTATTTCAAAGTTTAGGTAAAAAACTGTTTTTTTCGTATTCTCATTTCCGGAACCAAGTTTGGACAGCCACTGTATAGGTCAAATGAACCCAGTTTTTTCTAAACTTTTGTGGACATATTTCTGGCATAACCTATTAGTCCACTGTAAAATTTGGTAAGAAAATATTGAACGGTTTGAAAGTTATTAACTGTCAAAGTTTAGAAAAAATAAGATCATTTTTACCTCATTGTTGGAAAATGATTTCACCAATCAAAAATGCTCATTTTGACCTAAGATTTTACAAAGACCTAAATGGCATAACAAAAATGGAATTGGGAAATTTTGGTAACAATTGGGTAAGTAAATTTGAAGTTATGAACTAACGAAGTATGTAGTTAAAAATGTGAAAAATAGGTTTTTCACACTTAGTGTAAAAATGAGATTTTGGAACATAAGGTAAAAAGTAAAATTTTGTTTATTTCAAGATATAAATTGGTAAGTCTTGAAATCATATTTTCACTAAAATTACCCCTTTGAGTTTAAATGAATTATTTTTCTAGTAAATAAAATTGATTAATTGCTTTTGGGAAAATTAATTAGTCAAGATGAGAAATTTATAACGGTTTTCCTAATTATGACAAATTAGGCAATTTTCTTAAAACGGTTTTTAGATATTAAAACCTTAAGAAAAATAAAAGGAAAATTTAAAGAGTTTATTTTCTTTAAAAATAATTAAGGAATTTATTTGTATTTTCTGGATATAATACCGGCTAAAATCTTAAATATTTTAACCGACTAGTCGAAAGTGCGGGTTAATAGTGATACCTTGAAAGAGTAAGATTTTTAGCGGGTTGTGGGGAAATACCATTGTTATACCCGAGCCTAGGTATCGAGACCTTAGGATAGGTCTCCCCGAGACTTAGGGTTTAGTCTCGAATATTTTGTATAACTTTCCTTAATAGGTTTAAAACCAAATAAGGATTGTAAATCCTTACAAATGACTTTTATTAAAATGACCAAACTGCCCAAAATAATAATAATGAATTATGAGTGCCATAATTAATCCGAGTATACTGTATGGATAACTACAGTATTGGCTAAGCGTAACTGGACTGAACGTTGGAGGGTGAAAACTTGCTGAGCGCTAAGGACTCCAAGTAAGTCAACTTATATTGTATGGCTGCAACATGAAATGATTATTGTCTTGTATGTTAGTATAGGGATGCATGCATATATATAGGCTGTCATAGAAAGTTGCTTAGAGACGTTAGTCTAGTGAGTGCTGATTTAGAAAATATGAACGGTAGAAGTCCGTCATATCCTAGATGGTTGATCCCCGTCACACTGCTTGATTTTATTTATGTCCGGTTCATTACTGCGACGAGTGGCCATGAGATGAGGATAAGCTGGTTAAACCTAGGGGCGCCAAGATAAATGGGACCTAGGGGCCCTCATGCTTACTTAATCATTGGACGGTTAGAATCCGAGCAAGTGCTCTGATAAGTTATTCCTGGATAGCAGCCGTGAATATTGGCCATTCCGTGAGAGTGCCTAGAGATACTAGGGGTTGCCAAGATTGAGTGAGGTTGAACACCCTAGGGGCAGCTGCTCACCAGCACCACTGATTAACATAGAAGTCTCCGAAAAATCGTGTAAATTGGATTACACTCTTGAATATGTAGCGATGCCCTAGGTAACACGATAGTTACCCTTGATGAGAATATTTATTGGCTAGATCTTAGTGTGGAGACTCGGTTCTCTTTTACAGATTAGCAATTATGTTGGAGGGCGCGTTACGCATGAATTGTTGGAAATTGTCTAGCGTTGGTCTCGAATTATATTGTGATATAATATATCTGCTTGCTCTGGGATTTTCTGAGTGCAGGGAGATAATTGTTGGTAAGATATAGTTGTGATATAATATATCTGCTTGCTCTGGGATTTTCTGAGTGCAGGGATATAATTGTTGATAAGAATATAGTTGTGATATAATATATCTGCTTGTTCTGGGATTTTTCTGAGTGCAGGATTATTTTTATCTAGTTATGAATTAATTTATCATTGGTTATCAGGCATGACCATAAGTTTGCCAGGACGCTTTAGCGTTCTTGAAATTGATTGTGTAGGGTCCGGATGGGTTCGGAACCCTAATTCTCTACATGCTTTGTTTGAAAGTTGATCTTACTAAGCGTTTTCGCTTACCTAGTTGTTTCATGTTGTAGGTAAGAGCAAGGGAAAGGCAGAGCAGTGAGCGCTGGAGTCTTCCTTGCAAATGTACATGTGGACCGACCTTTTGGGAAGCTTTTTTATTTTTGGAAATGTTGTGTAATTTTCCTAAACTAGGCTCACTCTAATCTTTATAAAACATGTTTGTTACTAAATGTTAAGTATGCCCATACGACTTTTTAAAAAGTTTTTTTTTCTATGGGTTTTTGAGACATTTTGTTAAATGAAAACATTTATATTTCCGCATTATCGAGTCTTGAAAAATCCGGATCATTACAATGTAGATAATATCTTATTCATTGGAAACAATGCCAAGAAATTATTAGACATAAAGAACTGGCTAGAAGCAAAATTCCAGATTTTGTTGTAGCAAGTCGTGTTCTTGGCATGCAGATCATCAGGGATAGAAATAACTGAATTTTGGTTCTAACTCAAGTGACCTACTTAGGTGTGGTGCTTGGTCGTTACTCTGTAACAAATTCCAAGAAAGGATGTTTAGCGTCTTGACATGGAATTTATTTTTCTGAGCAGCAGTCTCCACAAACTCCACAAGAGAAAGAAAAGATGTAAAGAATTCCATATGCATTTTCAATTAGAAGTCTAATTCATGATATGTTGTGTGTTGTGACTGGAGATCTGCTATGCGGTGGGAGTGGTGAGCAAGTGCCATAAAACCTTAGAAATTAACAATAGATGGAGGCCGGTATCTTTGACAGACTAGACACTATATGTTAGTCTTTTTAGGTGGATCTTTGAACCTGTTAGGCTACACAGATTTAGATTTTAGACTAATGTGTTTACTTCTGAAAAATGTGTTTACTCTTGGAGGTGGAGCTATGATTTGGAGAAGTGATAGGTTGTCTGCCATCTCAGTAGCTATGATTGGGAGAAGCGTTAGGCTATCTGCCATTTAAGAATCCACCTTGGAAGCTGAGTACATAGCTGCATCCATAGCTACTAAGGAAATAGTCTGGCTAAGTCAATTCTATACGGATCTCGATGTTATTCCAGAAATTGATAAACCACTTATTGTGTCTAGTGATAGTAATGAGGCAATAGTGAATTCGAAAGAACCTCGAAGCGACAAAAGAGAAAAACATATAGAGAGAAAGCACCACATTATCGAGGATGTGTGGCGAAGGCGTGATGTGAAGGTGATGAAGATAGCGTTGGAAGGAAATTTTTCATATCCTTTTACAAAGATATAAGCAGAGAGCATAATTGTAGAGTCTAAGAACTTTACTTAGCTAGTTAGATAGTAGTAATAACATTAATAGCTAGTAGTAGTTATAGTATGTTTATTACTGTGGATTTTGGTTCAAGCCGGGACTTAGTTTGACACTCGTAGGAACACTTGTAGATTTTATAACTTTAACCTATAGTTTAAGAATATTAATTATAACCTAAGGTTTGATTAATATGACGGATTATGAAGGTGATATTTATTATACTATAAGGTTTAGATAGACCCAATAAGAGAATGACACTTGTCATGTGCATGTTTATTGAGAAATTAAGTATTTTTGAGGAATAGTTTATTATGAGTAATATTTGAAAATCCCAGAGTCTGCCAGCAGCTTTGAAATCGTTATAGGACTCAGTCAAAGCTGTTTACTCAATTCAAATTAGGCTGAAAAAGTGTAATTACGTGTATAATATTTCAGCGTATGCCGATATATCGCAGCTCTAAGGGGCGATATATCGCCATACGGGGATACGAAAAACATGTAACTTTGCACGACCACTTCAATGAGCCTTGGGAATATCAGCCCAGGCGATATATCGCCAAGCATGGGTGATATATTGGCTCTAGGGCATGAATTTTGAATAATTTTGAAATCGAGCTCATTTTATTCCATGACCTCTTGATAAGCCCATTATCTTTTTGACCGAGTCTTAAGCCTCTGCTGAACGAATATTCAAATGTTTTTCAATTAAAAGTCATTATTTTTATTCAAGCTAAATGAAGATATTTTCATTATTGAACTCTATAAATAGGACCTAGTACCCAGCCGTTTCTTCATTCTTCAAGTTGAGTTCAGAGCCTTCAAGCTGCTAGGTTTACTTTAGAGTGTTATACACTTGGGTTGGGGTTATAAGCTTTATCATTATAAGGTTATTAAACACTTGGGGAAGTAAGGCTCATAGTGTGTATTTTGATTTCGAGGTGTAGTTCGGTCATAGTGCATTCAAGGTATTCCTATTTCTAGTTCCTTTCTGTATTGTTTCATTAGTTTTATAGTTTTTCTCTACTCAATTCCTAACTCGCTGTTTTCATTCGTGGTTAGGCATCTAAGTTCTTTGAACTTGAGGTTCTTGTCGGTAAGTACCTTTTCGGTGGTTTAGTTCATTCCTTTTCATCTCTTTCATTTAAATACTCACCTTTCTCATTAATGGTTTTTAGGAGTGTTCCAAAATCTCGTCCTTGTTCTCACATCCTGGTATTTGGTAAGGAAAATAGGATAGTATTATATGCTTATATGATTATGCTATAGTATGTTTTTATATGTTATATGTTTTGGGGCTTATAGTTGCTTAAATAGCAAACCCCAACGCTTTTATGTTTTTGGGGCTTATATTTGCTTAACTAGCAAACCTCATTGTAGTATGAGGCTTATAGTTGCTTGGTTATTGTGATGATCCAACTACTCTAGACTTTTGGACCATTAACTAAAACTAAACATACTAATCCTTAATAAAACTTACATTGTGAAAATACCATAACTTTATTAGGAAACTTGTAAAAATGAGAGTTACTTACATAAAATGTCAAGTAGGATATGGGATCCCATTGTCTTTAAAAACAAAACATAATTTAAAATAAAAAGGAGTTACATAACAAGTGCGGAAAAATACATGTAAAACCATAAAAAGAAGACTACATCCTCGAAAATCGAACTCTCGACTCCTTGAATCCATTCATCACCGATACACATTCCCCAAGCATCCACGAATCTTACCGCCACTATAGCTATTTTCCTGCACATATAAAGAAAAAGGAATGAGCCTAATGCCCAGCAAGGAAAAATCTAACACAAAGTTCATATACATAAATTTCATAAGAAACATAAAAAAAAAACATAACATAACATAACATAACATTACACTTATATTATACACATACTATAATGGCCATTATTACTTGGGGTCCCATAGACTAAACAAGTCATATGCCCATTAGATTAGTGGGGTCCTACTAGCTAAGCAGGTCATATGCCCATAATCTATTTGGGGTCTTGTTAGTCATATGGGTCATATGCCCAAGCCTCACTACAAGAATTTTGAGTATATATTACATTAAGATATAGCATATTTGTTAAAGCGTTATTATTGATATAGCTATAAAAATAAAATGGCTGAAATTTTTGTCGCCAAGGGAAATACTAATTGCCGCCTGTTACTTTTTATTTTTTTTATTATTTTACACTGCTCTCGTTCTCTCTAAAGCTGAACGAAAAAGGTAAAACAAAAACCCTCTTGCTGAATATGAGTTTCTCTAACACCTAAATCCCTCATTCTCACCATCTAGGTTCTCTCTTGATCCACCAAATCTGTTACCAGAAAAAGGAGCTCAGCAAAACCACACAACAGCCTCTTCTTCTCTCACCATACAACCACCCACCCTCTTCCTCACGGCGTCGTTCTCCTCCACCGTCGTTCTCCTCTCAGGATACAGCAAAAAATGCTTATCCCTACCCTAATCACGCCTCCTCTGCTTCTTTTTCTCTCTAAAACCTAGTCTCTCATTCTCTCTATCTCTCCATCACAGTCTCTCGGCTCTCTCTCCTTCATGCCTATACTCTCTAGTTTGAATGTAAAACCATGACTAAGCCTACTGAAACATTTTATTCTCTGGTCACTCTCTTCCGTTGAGTCACTGTAGCACTATTGACGATGACCCTGCTGAAGCAAGAACCCAAGCAACCCAGCTGCTCAAGAAGCCGTACTTCTCTGTGAGTTTTCTTTTCCTTTTATTTTTTTAGATTTCAGTTTAATATCAAGAAAACATTTGAATATATCAATACATATATTTGTTTGTGTTGGAATTGTTTCTAAGGGAGAGGATATAGTGAGAAAAATTAGAGGTTGTAAGCATTTGAATACAAGAAAGAACAAAGAGCTTTTATGTGTTAAGAGAGAAACTTTTGAGAGCACAAATGTTGTGAAAATGTTGGTTCTTGCTGTGTGTTGAAGAACCTGTTTGAAAATTTCTTGTTCTTAATTCATTTTTGTGCATATCAGATATTTATAAATATATATATACATGCACTGAGTGTCGTTATTCCTCTTAGGCCAACAATGGTTAGGTCTTCCAATGGTTTAGCTCGATAGTTCACCGTTTTTAACACTTGTCTTTGTCTACCTCTTTTATTGTTTGAATCTTGTAATCGATCCCTATGTGTCAGAGAAACTTAACATTTTGATTTTGGGATTGGGGTCGTGAGTTATTCTCATTGCTGTCTGGTGTTGTTTTCTGGTTTGCTGGTGTAGTTTTCCTTTTAACAGGGGTATGCATTGTTGTAGGCATTGTGAACACTAATATAGAAAATTATTGAGGTGGGGTCTTCTTAGTGTTTGTTTTCCAATTGTACAGTTCAATCTTCATATGTTTAATTTTGTTTGAGTTATGTGATTGTTGAAAAAAAAGTTTTGAGCTATGTGTTGCATATTTAGAATGCTTTTCTAGTAAAATGAACTGTACTGAACTTAGAGACAAAACATTTGGTATAGGTGCTGCTTAGAGATCCATTCGATGACAATGTAATCCCCATTGTAGAAGAACTTCAAAGATGTTTACCTTTAACAAGAGCCAGTCCTAAAGGCCATGGTGAAGAAGAAGAGAAAGCCTCAGGGGTACGAGATGAAACTAAAACCAGCGAAGAAAATGGTATGCCAATGCATCATGAAATTATAGTTTTATGCTTAGTTTCCTTGTCTAGTTCTTGTGCTTACATTGAACCTTGAATGTGGCATTACTAGAACAAGTGTTAGAATACTTATATAGTGCTTTCTTTTTATATTAAGCTATTTGTATGCTTTCTTGTTATCATTTTAGATTATCGCTTGAGCTTAATATTTATGATGGTTTTGGATACCTTGTGTCATGCAATGCAGAGTTTCCATTCGAATTCTGGGCCTTAGAAGTTGCACTAGAAGCTATTTGTAGTTGTCTTGATGCTCGCACAAGAGAATTGGAAGCTGAAGCTTATTCAGCTTTAGATGAGCTGACCTCCAAGGTAACAGAAAGTAGTTCTTTTGCCAAAACATAAGAAGTTAAATATAAGTGACCATAATTTATGTGCCATTTTGAAAGGTTTTTAGCCTAAGCTCTTTCTTTGTGTTTGTAGTATAGTAATATATATATTGTTTTTTTTAAGTGATGAAGGTGATTGAGCCTACTTCGTGAGGAAGAGGGGCTGATTTTTTTTTTTTTGAAGTGAGGGGCTACTTTGATCTTAGCATGAAATTTGAACATGATATTGATTTTTGATGTTCTATGTTTTGTGTTGGTGGTGCTACTGTTTTGAGTTCTCGTTAACAGTTGCAAAACATTTTTTTTATTAATCCAGACTTTTTTTCTTTCTCTGTTATAGGTTATTACTCTTGACGATGTAATAAAGGGAATGAAGGTATAAAATTACATTGTACAATTTTTTTAGTTCTAGTTCTAGTTCTTTTCATATTTGACTTTCTATCTCTTTGTTTTTCAAAATAAAACTCAACATTATTGCAGGAGAATTCTACACCAAAGTGGAATGATGTAGTTGTTTTCATTCTTCCTGAGTTTGACGTCTCTACCAATCCTATAGAAAAGTCACCAAACAATTAGAGTAGGTAACAATATCTTTCTCAACCTCATTAAGTTTGTAAAAAAGCATGCTTCTCTCTAATATGTTGGCATTGTTGTGTTAATATTTATACAAAGGAATATCAATATTTTTTTTTTTTTGTTATTGCTGTTTGGTTTATTGTTCAAGGTGAATTTTGGGTATTATCAAACAAAATTTAGCTCCTGGATCATGAAGGGTCATGTTTTAAACTTTTAATAATGTTGAAAATAAAGAGAAGGTGAGCTTACTAATAATGATTTTTTTTTTAAAACAAATTATCAAAGGTCATACTCTGTTTTAACTTAGAATTATATGTTTGATAAAATGTGTCACGGTTTTACAAATTTTAATAGAGATTGAAAGTATTTTGTTTTTGTTGGTTTGCACTCTAAATATCACTATACTTTAAACATTATAGTTCCAAGTATATGTGGATGGATCTGTGTCCAAAATGCGCTGATGACATTAATTTATGTATACTTGTGAGTCAAGTCACCGGCTCGTCCATATACCATCTTTCTTGTTAGCTTAGCATCCTTATTGACAGAAAAATTACGTCTCATCATGAACTTGTGCTCTTTAACATTTATTTAACCCTCTTCTTTCTACAGTCAACAATACATTTGTAATATATTCTCTTTAAAAAAATAAAAATAAACTAACATTGAGTTTTTAATGTACATGAGGATAATACAGCCACACTCAAACTTCTTATAACATTTCTAGAGTGTTTTACTCTATTTGGTCTATCTAGAACTGTTTGGCAATTACAATAGAACATAATTCTTAAAAGGTTTTGGTTTTTGTGTGAAGCCTTGACATATTTTAAAGTATTACTTTCTGTCTCCTTTATAGTGAAGCCTTGACATTATTACTTATCAGAGACATTATCTGATCATTAATCACATTGGATCTATTCGTGCTGAGCATGATGACTTTACTATTCGTTTTGCTTCCGCCATGAACCAGGTGCTCTCTGGTTCTCATATGAAGATCCTCACTTATGAGTCATTATGAAAAATAGATTCGCCATTTTACCTAGACTTCTTTTTACAGCTCTTGTTGCTGAAATCAGCAGATAGTGCAGATGCAGAGTGGTGCAAAGAAGTTAAGGGAAGCATATATGATATGGTTGTTGAAGGTTTTCAGATTTTAAGCAGATGGACTGCACGCATCTGGGAACAATGTGCATGGAAGTTTTCTCGGCCCTGCAAAGATGTTCCTCTGGAATTACAGGAGGCATCATCATCTTTTTCTGACTACGAAAAGGTATTATCTCCAATAGATGTAGAATTGAAACGGATTCTCTAATTTTTGGCCTCCTCCAAACACCATACTTAGCATGATAGATGCTGGTTTGGCCACCCAACTATAGTGCATGCTCCAACTGCAGATCACATGCTGACTTGATTTTTCCTTTTGTATTACAGGTTGTACGATATAATTACAGTTCAGAGGAAAGGAAAGCCCTGGTTGAACTTGTTAGCTATGTTAAAAGCATTGGATCCATGATGCAACAATGTGATACATTGGTGGCTGATGCTTTATGGGAAAAAATACATGCAGAGGTCCAGGATTTTGTCCAGAATACATTGGCTACTATGTTGAGGACTACCTTTCAGAAGAAGAAGGATCTCTCTAGGTGGGATTTTACTTTGTTCTTAGTTATTTAAATGGTTAGCATATTTGTTATTTACTCTGATTGACTCAATTGGACATTCCATCTAAAAAGTTGATGCTACCCTGATATACACTATGCCTAGAATCATTACACTAGTAAGACAACAAATTTCCAAATGAAAATATTTCCTTTCCTGAATTTCAAGGCTAATTCATTTAATATCCTATTATGTATATTAGTTGTATTACGAGTAGGATGTTCCAAAAAACTTATATGTTGATTTGATTGCTAATTTTCAGGATTCTTTCTGATATGCGGACCCTTTCAGCAGATTGGATGGCAAACACAAGCAAGTCTAAATCTGAGATGCATTCTCTGCAGCATGGAGGGGAAGAAAGCAAAGGAAATGTATTTTTCCCTAGGCCTGTTGCACCAACTGCTTCTCAGGTTTCTTTTCTCTCACTTTTAATTAATGTTTCTATTTTTGTGTGTTTTAATTCTTTGATGTTAGCTCAGTTTCTATTATCAAAATAATTGTAAAAACTTATGTTTGAGATGAATTGGACTAAAGGAAACACTTTATGATGAATACAAGTTGTCAGTAATAATTATTAGGGCAATATCTTTGTACACCTTCTTCTGTTTGTATTATTCTTGTCAGTAATAATACAAGTTGTGGTCCTTTGTTTCTAAAAAAACTACTAGGGCAATATGATGTCTGTGTTCGCATATGTTTACATGTTCATCTTCAAATTTTTGAGATCTGCCCCAGGCCATAACACCTCATTACATCCAGATTCTTTGGTCATTTGTAGAAACCATGAATTTTAGCCACTTGATTTTAATTGAGTAAATTTGAGAACTATGAGAAACTTGGTTGGAGGTATACAACCAGTACTTTTTTGAAATCTTGTACATAATCCTCCTCTCTTTCTGCAGGTATGTTGTTGGATGATACCCGAGGTTTCTAAGAGCTCACTGGAAGTTCCTAAAAACTGTTGTGAACAAATTGTTTGAGTTCATGCATGAGACACATCCTGGTGTTCAGGTTTTTGTTCTGTTGTTGTTTTCTTGTCTCATTAACAGTTGCAAAACATTTGCTTGAACTCTTATTTATTATAGTGTCACTAAGTGTTTTTATTTGTTATAGCTAGCTTATTAAGTATATTATAAGTGTGATCTGAAGCTCTACTCTCTTAAAGTTAAACTATGATTATTTGCATATCAGTTTTTGCAATTGTATTTCATTTGCATATTTTAGGTTCTTGATCACAGAAGTGAAAAGAAATGAAATTAGATTTAAATTTTGCATGTTTTGTAAATTTGTTCTTCTATTTTATTACTTATTTTTTTTCCTGAAATACTATGTTTTGCACACTACCTTTATGCCTTTTTTTGTAATGATGAAATGGAGATCATTGGCACTTGTCTAATTGAGGATACAACCAAATTGGATTGTGAGAATTTGGCCATTTGATAATTGAAAATTCGCTTCCATATGCAGGCAATTTATTCATTCATTTAAGGTTGAATATATAAGAGTTTTCTCCTAATTAATTGCTTATAAAGATATATTCTGATAGCATACTATCAGCATTATTACAAATGAGAAAATTAATAACTGATCACAGTTGTAAAATACGGCTGTAATATCACCTAGAATCAATGATAATTTCAACATTAAATAATAGCAAAGTTTTATGCAAAATGTATTGTGTAGAAATATTCTTGTCCTCTCTATTTTACATTTCTGAATTGCATTTCAAAAGTTCTCTACATTTATTTTTCCTTCTTTGCACAATGGTTCTTAGATGGTTTTAAATTTTTTCCTTTTCAAGGTTGGCGCTAATCATTTTTTAGGGGGGGCATGATTTCTATTATTCCTCTTTAATGGGGAATGTCTATGCTGCCTAATTAAATGCTTATTTATTTATTTTTAAATTTTAATTAGTCTATTTCATGGTTTTGCTTCTTAGCTGTTTTGAGGGCACATTGGTTTTTAAAGTCAGTCGATTTGGTGCTGGCTACTTTATTGGCTGCGATCAACACCCAAAATGCAAGTAAGTTCGGAGCATTTTATACTGCCTGATAATATGTTGTCTTTGGCTCCTTTGTATGCATAGGTTTCGGGGGACAACTTACTGTATTCAGTTAACTGTTCTGTATGCCATTAGTTGCTTGCTTTACGCTTGTGGTATGTATTCTCCAGTCACACGAAGAAGTTAGTTATTTAAATAAACCTTTGGACTGGATTTCAGTAGAAATGACTGGACAGGAATATTTTTAGTCTTATACAGTGTCTGGTGCACTTTGATAAATTTTAGTATATAGATTAGTATGTTTTCTTTAAAAAATTAGTAATAGTTATGAAGTTAATTTGAAACTTACAAGTTGTCAAAATCATACCGTCAAAAGAAGAATAAAATGATAAAACAAACAATAAGATGAAAGGAAGATTACATAACGAGTAAAGCTGGTTAAGGAAGGAAACACTAAAACATTGTTAAATCCACTTCACTAAGAAACAAAAGAATTACAAGAGTTTATATATAGCTTCAGCCGCTTAGCTGAGTCCTACAAAGTAGGAATTCATAAAAAGAGGTAGAACTAAACAACCTGATCCTTAAACTAAAATTGGATAAGCTCTTAATCAAAATCATATTTAGGCTTCTTTGTTTGATGCTTTTGATAATTAATATGGTTTTTTTAAGAGTTACTATAAGCACTTATCAATGTTTTGGTAAAAGATGAAAGTATCTTTAGAATGGGTCCATTATTAAGAGTTGATCATTTATGCGCTAATTTCATCTAATATAAATATTCAACTAATTGCTTTTTGACACAGTGGTAATATAATATTTTGTATTGATTGCTTCAATGCTTTTAGCCAGGTCTTAATGAGAAATTAAAATGCATAAAGCTTGGCATTTTTTTAAGGTGCAACCTATTGGCATAATCCTTTTTGTTGCTATCATGACTACACAAGGCATGATTCTATAGCTTGATTTCTTATAAGTTTTCACCATGTCATTTTAGCTTGTGATGAGTATTTCCATCTGTTATGGTGTATTCAATATTTTCATATGTTTTTTGTTAATTTTGTTTGCTTGTAGGGTCTACTTTTGTTTACAAAAAGTAACTTTTTTTCTTTGGTTGTCTTTCCAAATATAAATTCCCATTAGGACATTGCATATTATATAAAGGCAGATGCATAGAACTTTTAAAGAGCAGTTACTATGAATTAAGTGTGGTGCGATTATTATTTGGTTGTTATGCTAGTCACTTGTCCCTCCTTAGTGACTCTCATTGTCTATTTTGCCATTTCTGTCCTATTTTTTCTTAAGTTTTCTTAGTTCTGTTTCTGCTCTGATGTTGTTCTATTTTGATGTATTTATTTCATGTATAGGTATTATATATATACAAGGATATATGTACATCTGTTTGTGTCTCCAGATTTAGTTCTTTCCCTCTCACCCACGATCTCATTCTCTCTCTTTCTTTCTCTGTTGTTGCAGATGTTAGCATGGAGGTGGGACTATGGGGATGGTGTTGTAACAGCGGGGACTTCAATGCGACTAGGGTACCGTTGCATTGAATAGTATTTTTATTTTTTTCTATGAAGTTTCAGGAAAGATAAATACATGATATCGCATTGATTGTTAGAGATCTCGCTAGTTTCTATTAATACTTTGTATTTTCTTGATTTATCTCTTAGTGATGATGACGACTTTGAGAATGATTCGGCACTTGAAATTCAGCCATACTTGATGGAAGAAAAATGCAAGACTACAATTCCTTTGTTAATAATGCTGTATTGTTTTTTTTTGCCTCCCCTCATTGAAGTGCTCATGCTTTTGATATTTTTTTTCCCTGGAATTTTAATGATTTCTCATCTCCTTCTTCTTTTTTATTGTTTAAGTCAGATTTGGACTTTCTGTTTTCTAATTTTTGGGTCATCATCTATAGTGTCAAAGCACTTGATAATCACTTGACTGCTATCCAAAGGGACTATGAACTCAGGTCCCAGATAGAAGAAAGGAAAATAAGAAGTGATGCGGCTTATGAAGGGGCCAAAAGAAAAGAGAAAGCTCTCCTGGAAGAAAAACTCCGCCAAGAAAAAGCCAAAGCAGAAGCTGAGGTTTGTTGACTTTGCCCAGGTTATTCATTTCTTTTGGTAGATGTCTAAAGATGGTTGTCACAGTCCTCTATTATTCTCACATATTCTTCTGATACAATCTTAATGCGCTTTGGTATATTATCTTGGTTTTATGATGTTGTTAGTAATAAAAGTATTTTCTGATGCAGGCAAAACTCAGAGCTGAAGAAGCAAATAGGGTTGCAATGGAAGCTCAGAGAAGAGAAGCAAAAGAGGCTGCTGAAAGGGAGGCCAATGAAGCGTCAAGCCAGGCTGCTGTTCAGAAGGAAGCTTTAGGATTGCAAACTAAAGCCAAAACCAAGGAATCTGAATTTGAAAAACCAATAAATTCAGCATCAGCAGGTAATTTGGCTACCAGGCAAATATAGCAACCTTGTACTGATCTATAAATATAATCATTTTCCCTTTTATCTAAAAATCTAGTTTAGCCCTAGTTTTCACAAAGATCAGCTAGGTTTTGGCAATAGTTCATTTTTGACACTCCACTATATTCCCCTCTGTTTTTTTTTCAATTTATTCATGTTCTCTGTACTCTTTTAAGAATTTTTCTGTTATCTGATGCGTGAAAGGGGCTATTGGTGGTAGGTGACATTACTAAAGTTGCAGAAGCTGCACTAAAGTTGGAGCGTGAAAGATTAAAAAAGTTGGAAGACTTGGATGAAGGAAACAGGGCATTAGGATTGAATGTAAATAAGGTTTGCTCTCTATATTGTAATTCATATTTATTTGAAAATTCTTAATCTCTATTTGGTAACTAGAAACTAGTATTTTTGTTTGGGATTTTCTTGTAGCATTCTTATAGAGTTTAATTGTTTAAGTATATTAAGCTTTAGTTTATCTTGACAGGAGGTTTCTACTGGTGTGAAAAAGTTATTGAGGGAATCGTCTGGCCAGTACAGCGACTTCAGTATTCTTTCCACTTTAAATTCTTAGGTAAATCCTGTAACTTACTGTTTATTTAGTAGGATATATGTTTTTATATATATCTATAATATTTTAGGTGAAAATTTATGATCTTTAAGAAAGTGTTAGATGGCACTAGATGCATTAGATCAATCCATATGTGTTGTTTTAGGTTCAGATCACTTCCAGGACTTGTCAACCAAACCCAAAGGGATATCATAGAATGTAATGTCTGCTTTTATTAGCCTTTTCATTCTTCCTTTTTATACACATTACTATATTGAAGTCATAGGTTGTCTATGATTTTTCATGCTTACGTTTGACACTTCTATCAGATAATAGTACATATTCTTTGATTGCTTGATTGATGCTTTTGAAAGTATAATACAGATATATTTAATAAGAGCTAATAATTTCATTAATGCAACATGGATGACTATAGCTGCCACTTTAATAAGTTCTAATCTTCCAGTTTTATCAGATACTATATTGTGCAGTGACATAATATATCAAGTGACCGATTACACACATGCATAGGCACACACTGACACCTATACTTGGATTGACTGATAAAATCTTATAATTTCATTACTTCCAACATAGAAACCTAGAATTACAACTTTCATGCATTTTTAATTAATACAAGGCAATTTGGTTCTGTTTTTTTTTTTTTTATATAAAAGCCCTAGAATTACCACTTTAAGTAATTGCTGGTGTGATTCCATTATTACACTCGAATATTACAGGTGTGTAGATGTGACTGGAGCTTACAGTGCTCTAAAGACGGAGCTTAACATAAGCTTGACAGCAATAGGCCTTTTGTGAACTACAACTGGCTTTATTGGAAAGAGGATTACACATGGACCTGTGGAAGAAAGGGAAACAGGTATATGACAAGTGCACAACAAATGGACTCACAACAAAGACTAGTGCACAAAGGATGATGAATTGAAGGATGGAGCAAGTTTCATGCATGGTTTACTTTTGTGTATCTTGTAATTTTTTGTTTTTCATTTTTGAAGTAAAAAATGTTCAAGATTATAAAACTTTATTATGTTATGCTTTCAAACTTAAGTTGGAACTAAGATCTCATGAAATAGACACATTCAGAGTTTAAATTAGTTATTGTTTAATGTAATACTTATGTTTTATCAATCTATTGGGAATTATATTTTATGATTAATTTGGATTTTTTTTTTATCAAAATACAATAATGAAAATCTTTTAATTAAAAAAAAAACTTATAAGTACCATTATCACAATAAAAAACCTTAATATGTTATGATTTAGAAACATATTATAAGCGTAAAAAATCGTTATGGTTTATATAATATAACAAACTAAAAATGTTATCAAAATAATCAAATGTAACAGTTGAAAAGTGTTATGAAAAAAGTACAAGATTAAACTTCAAATTTATAACCAAAAACTCTATCTAAATGTTATTATTTCAATATTATAGAACCTAAAAATGTGTTATTGAATAGTTTAAGATAACACTGAACATAACATTCAAAAAATGTTATAGAAAAGACTGGACTTTTAATAACAGGGGCTATGTTAACATTTTCAGAAGTGCTATCAATAGTCCCGGTTAGCAGTTTTTAAGTGTTATGAATACTGTTTTTTCTTGTAGTACAAACATACATATCATAACACTTATCATAACATAAAAACATAAGATAACATAAACATATAACATATAGATTCTATCCTATTTTCCTTACCAAAATACCGGGATAAGAGGACAGAGGTGGGACTTTGGAACACTCCTAAGAACCATTTGAAAGAGAGTGAGTATAGAGAAGAAGAGAAATGAAAGGAAATGGAAGGACTAAACCATTGAGAAAAATACTTACCAAAACCTTTTTGCTCAAGAACTTAGATTTCCTAACCAAAATAAAGATTAAGGTTAGAGGCTGAGTAGAAGACTATGAGAACTTAAAATAAAATAATACCAATGAACTAAGGTGCAGAAATACCTTGAAGACTTGTAGACCAATCTAAACCTCGAACCGAAATACTATGAAACCTTACTTCCCCAAGTGTTTGATAAGCTTATGGTGATCAAGCTTATGATTTCCCCACCCAAGTGTTTACACTCTCACACTCACCTAGCAACTTGCAGCCTCTGAACTTAGAGTAAAAGGTGAATAATGGCTGGGTACTAGGTCCTATTTATAGAGTTTAGGAATGAAAGGATCTTAATTTAACTTGAATAAAAATAATGGCTTTTTAGGTGAAAATAATTTGAATAATCGTTCAGCAGAGGCTGAAGACTCGTTCAAAAAGTTGCTGGACTTATCAAGAGGTTGAATGGCTGAATGGAAAACAAATTCAAAAACTTTCAAAATAAGCTGAAGGAGGCGATATATCGCCCCTATAGGCGATATATCGCTTGGACCATTATGCTTGAGGCAAACGTACATCGTTTCGTGTTTTCCGTATCTATGTGCTGCAATATATCGCCCCCATAGCTGCGATATATCGGCATTCGCTGATTATTTAAGCACGAAATTACACATTTTTAGCTTAATTCAAATTGAGTAAACAGCCTTGACTAAGCCCTTAAACGTATTCAAAACTGTTGACTGACCTTAGAGCATTCAAACTTTACCCTTATTAAATTTAATCCTCAAAATACTTAATCCTTAATCACCCACACATAACATGTGGTTAAAATCCTATTGGTTCTTATCTAAACCTTATAGTATAATAAATATTGTCCTTAATATCAGTCCTATTAATCAAACCTTAGGTTAAAATTTATATTCTTAAACTATAGGTTAAACTTAGAAAATCTACAAGTACTACTATGAGTGTCCAAATAATTCCCGATCTGAACCAAAAATCCACAGTCATAAAGATAATACAATTAATACTATAATACTACTATCTAACTAGCTAAGTAAAGTTCTTGGACTCTACAGTTATCAAACCCCAATAGTTACCACGTACATGGGTTAGAATTATGATATATGTTTATAGAATATGTTATATGTTTATAGTTTATGTTTATGTATATGTTTCATGCTTGTAGTAGATTTTCATTGCTGGGCATTAGGCTCATTCCTTTGTTTTATATGTGCAGGAAAATAGTATGGCGGCGAGAAGATTCTTGGCAGCTTGGGATTGTGTAATGAGGGAGAATGGAATCGGAGGACTGCGTGAACGATTCGAGGATGGAGTTGTTTAAGTCTTTTAAATTATGATTTCTATGTATTTCCACACTTGATTTTGTAACCAACACTACAAGAAAAAACAGTATTCATAACACTTAAAAACTGTTAACCGGGACTATTGATAGCACTTCTGAAAATGCTAATGTAGCCCATGTTATTAAAAGTCCAGTCTTTTCTATAACAGTTTTTGAATGTTATGTTCGGTGTTATCTTAAACTATTCAATAACACATTTTTAGGTGCTATAATATTCATATATTACCATTTAGATAGAGTTTTTGATTATAAATTTCAAGTTTAATCTTGTACTTTTTTCATAACACTTTTCAACTGTTACATTTGATTATTTTGATAACATTTTTAGTTTGTTATATTATATAAACCATAACGATTTTTTACGCTTATAATATGTTTCTAAATCATAACATATTAAGGTTTTTTATTGTGATAATGGTACTTATAAGTTTTTTTTTTAATTAAAAGATTTTCATTATTGTATTTTGATAAAAAATTTCAAAATTAATCATAAAATGTAATTCTCAATAGATTGATAAACCATAAGTATTACATTAAACAATAACTAATTCAAACCATGAATGTGTCTACTTCATGAGATCTTAGTTCTAACTTAAGTTTGAAAGCATAACATAATAAAGTTTTATAATCTTGAACAAGTTTTACTTCAAAAATGAAAAATGAAAACATTACAAGATACACAAAAGTAAACCATGCGTGAAACTTGCTCCATCCTTCAATTCATCATCCTTTGTGCACTTGTCTTTGTTGCGAGTCCATTTGTTTAGCTACAACAAAATTTCAATAAGTAATGCTTCAACTTAAAGTTATAGTAAACTAAAAGAGTACATAAAAAACGTTAATTACCTAATTATAAATTTATCAGCTGGCCATGCAATTATACTACCTACAGCATCTTCTATAGTAGACATAATTGTTGAAGGCCTCCACAGAAATGCATCATTCTTTCTCACAAGATCTATCCCCACTTTCATAGCACTAGGCCCAAGAGGAACATAGTGAACCTCATCCTTTGGGTCACTTGAGATAAAATAACCTTCTGCAATAATTTCTCCAGATCCAATCCAATCTAATATTTTGCATTTTGAGTCAAATGTGTGGTTCTTGACACTCTAACAATATATCAATATAACAAATTCAGTAGCAGTAAATGATTTTATATTGAATATTATATGTTTTAGATTTTATCATTTTCATATAATTAGTATCATAATCACTTGAGTGGAATGAACATGAGAATTTGATTGAACATTGACATTTGATTGCTCCTCGCTCTGAGTAGATGTATTCTATTTACAAGTAAGATAGAAAGACATGAATTCAACATCAAAATTAAAAAAAAATACAAAAGTAAAGACTAACCAAAAAATTAAACATGAATCTTAGTTATTATTGCAATTCAGCCACATGAAAATATAGTTTCAGCATCAAAATACTTACTTGATTTTTCATTAAAGAAACAATTAGTTGCTCCATGTGTTGCATTTTGTCTTTCAAATATTTGCATTGACCTTCTATCTTCATCAAATGGTCATCTCTTTTGGACACAATTTGCAACTTTGACCGAGTAACTCCTCTTCCGAAAGCTCTCATGTATGAATTTTTTTCAGGACCAAGGACTTTTGTGAGGATGTCTTCATTAACACTTGTAGTTGAAGACATAGCAGGATCTTTCTTATATTCTTCAACCAAATCCTTCAAAAATAAATAGTATCAATAAATGTATTCAAACAAATGAGTAAGTTAAAACTAAAGTCACATGATTTTGAAAGGGCAAGGTGTATACAAAATCTTCAGCCACTTCTGAATTTACTGGTTCGCCATTTTTCTTCTTATGTGCTTTGGTCCAAACATCAACTCTAGAAGGTGGTGTATTGGTTTCACTATGGTTCATCTATCAAACTAAGAAAATAAATTAAAAAAAAATATCTAAACCAAATTCTATAATAAAACAACTGTAAATATGTTTGGCTTTACCAATTCATCAATCAATCTTGCATAACCTTTGCGACTACAAGTGTGGGGTAGTTGCTTTGTCCGTATTTTTTTGAATTTCTCGCTTGTAGCCTAAGAATATAAAGTTAATAGAGACATTAAACTATAAATTTTAATCATAAATATATTTGGTTATAAGATGTTAAGAATAAAATACCTTAAACTCAGCACTATTTTTTTCCTTAACAAAACTTTTCCACTCATTCATAGATTTAATATTATCAGGCCTTAGTTTCAATCTTGCTTCTTCATTTGGTGCATTTGTTATTTTAGTAACTAGCCTTGATTTCGAAGCTCTCCAAAGATCTGCCATACTTTTGAATATATAGTTATTTTGCCAATCTTTGTCAACCTTATATCTTGCCTAGTAAAATTAATAATAGGTTAGTATTAATGTAAATGAATTTCAACAAATTTCATGTTCAATGCATAAAACCTGAGTATATATACCTGAATAGATTTCCATAAGACCTCTTTCATTCCTAGAGGAATCTTCCTCCAATCTTTTATTGTTACTGGTACAATTTCTCTAACAAGTGCACCCAAAAATGAAGACAAAGATATTGATGTTGCACCTATTGGTTGTCCCTTTGAGTTAAACTTAACTTCCAAACGACCATCACTGTCTATTGCAATAGACTTCATTTTACTAGGGCCTCTAGTTCTCTTTTGGGTAATAGGTGCAACAACTTCTTCAGGTAGTTCTTGTTCGTCAGGCAAGTTTTCAACAATTGTGTCTGGCAAGTTTTCAACAATTGTGTCTGGCAAGTTTTCAACAATTGTTTCATTTGGGTTTTCTGAGATTTGTAGGCGTTGTGATTTTCTTGTGGCTGTTGGTGAGATGGCATGGTCATTTGAAGGACTAATTTCTACTTCAACCATTCTTTTAATAGATCCCCTAGTGGCTGTCATTGAAGCTAAGAATGGAGAAATTAGGTCATTAGTAGGTGGTCTCTGTAGAGTCCAAGAACTTTACTTAGCTAATTGTTTAGTAGTATTATAGTATGTTTAGTGTTATCATTGTTACTTTGGATTTTTGGTTCAGACCGGGAGTTATTTGGACACTCATAGTAGTACTTATAGATTTTCTAAGTTTAACCTATAGTTTAAGAATATTAAGTATAACCTAAGGTTTGATTAATGTGTCTGATATTAAGGAATATATTATTATATTATAAGGTTTAGACATCAACCAATAGGATTTTAAGCACATGTTTTGAATGGTAATTAAGGATTTAGTATTTTTTAGGATTAAATTAAATAAGGGTAAAAGTTTGAATGTATAGGGTCAGTCAGCAGCTTTGAGCACGTTGAGGGCTTAGTCAAGGTTGTTTACTCCATTCAAACTCAGCTAAAAATGTGTAAATTCGTGTTTAAATATTCAGCGTATGCCGATATATCGCAGCTATAGGGGGCGATATGTCGCAGCACGTAGATACGGAAAACACGAATCGATGCACGGTCGCCTCGGGAACAAAGGTCCAGGCGATATATCGCCTATAGGGGGCGATATATCGCCTCCACCAGCATGAATTCAAATACATTTGAATTCTTTTCCCTTCAGCCATTCAAACTCCTTCAACAGTCCAGCATCTTCTGAACGAGTCTTCAGCCTCTGCTGAACGATTATTCAAATGATTTTCACCTAAAAAGCCATTATTTTTATTCAAGTAAAATCAAGATATTTTCATTCCCAAACTCTATAAATAGGACCTAGTACCCAGCCATTATTCACCATTTGCTCTAAGTTCAGAGGCTGCTAGTGTTAAGTGAGTGTGAGAGTGTAAACACTTGGTTTGGGGAAAAACTATAAGCTTAAACATCATAAGCTTATCAAACACTTGGGAAGTGAGTTCTATAGTATTTCGGTGGAGGTTAGATTGATCTTGCAATCTTTGAGGTAAACCCAAAACTCTAGTCCTTTCTGTATTCTATGTTATTTCTTTTCTCAAAACCTTCTACTCAGTCCCCTAACCTTATTCTTATTTTTGGTTAGGGAATCCAAGTTCTTAAGCACTTAAGTGGTGGTAAGCATATTTTCGTTTAATGGTTTAGTCTTCCTATTCTCTTTCATTTCATCTCCTTTCTTTAGACTCACCCTTGTTCATTGTGGTTTTAGGAGTGTTCCAAAAGTCCTAACTCAGTCCATTTTATCCCGGTAACTTTGGTAAGGAAAATAGGCTAGAATTAATATGTTATGTGCTTATGTTATCTATATGTTTATGTTATTAAAAGTGTTATGATATGTATATGTGTATGTAGGCTTGGGCATATGACCCATATGACTAACAAGACCCCAAATGGGTTATGGGCATATGACCTACTTAGCTAGTAGGACCCCATTAACCCCATGGGCATATGCTTGTTTAGTCTATGGGACCCCAAGTAATAATGGCCATTATAATAAGTGTATGTTATATGTATTATGTTAAGTCTTTATGTTTTCTTATGAAATTGTGTATATGACTATGTGTTAGGTTTTTCCTTGCTGGGCATTAGGCTCACTCCTTTCTGTTTATGTGCAGGAAAATAAGCTTAGAGGCGGTAAGATTCGTGATGCTTGGGAGGATGTGTATCGATGATGAATGGAGTCAAGGGGCCGAGCGTTATCGATTCGAGGATGTAGTCTCCTTTTATGTTTTTTATGGTTTTACATGTATTTTCCGCATTATTATGTAATGTCTTTTATTTTAAATCTTATTTTGTTTTAAAGACAATGGGATCCCAAAATCCTTCTTAGTATTCTGTTTCTTTGTAAATAACTCTTATTTTCAAGTTACTCAATAAATTATGGTATTTTTGTAAAATGTAAGTTTTTATGTATAGTTTCGATAATGGTCCAATTAGTCTAGATTAGTGGGTCATTACAGTTGGTATCAGAGCAAACGGTTCCTTCGCATGAAGTTCTCCTCGATACACATGCTCAAAGCTCCGAATCGGACTGCCAAGTAAGTGTTTAAGTTACAAGTTACAAGTTACTTTGTCTATGTGTATAGCTAACAACTTTAGTGTTTATGTTTCAGTTAAAATTGAATGGAGCTTTAACCTACCAAGATATCCGAGCCATTAAGGCCTTAAAAAGAATAAGGGAGCCAAGAAACACCATAGGAGCCTTAGAAAGGATTACACGAAGGTTGCTTTTGTTTCACCAAGCAATAGGTGGCCTTCAAGAGGCTAAACAAATAATGCTAAGATCAACATAACAATATGTATTAGTGATTAGGTTGTTTAAAGATTTCCATCCTGTAATAGCAGCCTTAGAAGAAATATGGGAATAAATGAATGATGAGGATGAATCACCATTAGCAATGAGATACTACTTCCTCTTAGTTAGGTTCACCGCAAAATTTGAATTTCAATTCACCAAGGAGCAAAAGAATAGGATTCTCACAAACCTTCCTAGAGGGCATTTTGATGCTCATGATAATGATGACTATGAGGCTATAGATGATGATATGTTAGATGACGGATCAGATGTAGAAGATCCTGATTTTTAGATTAGTAGTTTTTATTTGTTTTATTTACTTTTATGTTATGATTGTAAAAAGTGAAATTGTTTTCCAAATGAATAAACATGCTATTTGAATATCATGTGTGAGTTTGAATTTTTTTTCACAATCATAATAAATACTAAATAAAATGAATAATGACTGAGTTCGGTGAGGGTGGATACGAATCAATGAACCTGGTTTCCTTGTTGAGAGTTAGGGGGCCTTAGTAGTGGGAACGATTTTACTGATCCCAGCCCTCCCTCAATATGGTTAACTTTGGAACAAAGATAAGTTTCGAGCCTGAGAATTAAGTCATATAGGATTATTAGAAACACACTTAGAAAATAAAGATGACTTGTTTTTCTAAGTATAGAAACCCACTCTAATAATAAATAAAGACCTATATAATTTTTCATAAAAAGTCATAATAAATAGGTCCGAGATATGTTTGTTTTAGAATAAGTTTTTGCCTTAGAGCCTATTAGGAAAAAAGTTCTAACATGTTTCTTTTAACTGTTAGAACTCTGCTACGATGTCTCTCCGAAGATCTGCTCGCACCAACGGGAACGCTTCCAACGATGTTCCAGCGACCAATGCGGTCCCTACCGTTCGCCGAAGGAGAGTGCGTGTTACTGCTCGCCGCAATGCGCCGGCACAGCCAGCTGACAACACTGCAGAGATTGCCAGACTGCGACAGCAAGTTGAGGAACTTCTGCAGCAACAACGCCAACAGGCTCAATCTCAGCCTCAGCCTCCGCCACAGCCACAGCCGCAGCCGCAGCCACAGCCAATGGCCCCAGCACCCCAACAAGTTGGTCCGTATGGGGGATGGCCTATGACGAACTACGCTCCTTATCCTGTACAGCATATGGAGCCAGTGTACGAGAGGTTCCGCAAGCAGCACGCTCCGAACTTCGAAGGGACTACGGACCCCTTTGAAGCAGAAGAATGGCTAAGGAATGTGGAGCCGATCCTAGCCCACATGAACCTCAATAATGCTGACCGCATATCCTGTGTCTCATCTTTACTCAAGAAAGATGCCAGGATATGGTGGGATTTGGTCCAGCAATCCCACGATGCTGCCACTATGACGTGGACCCGATTTGTGGAGCTCTTCCACAAGAAGTACTACAATTCAGCAGTGCTTGCTACGAGAGTTGAGGAGTTCACCAATCTGAAGCAAGGGAACTTAACAGTGGCGGAATATGCTCGTCAGTTTGATCGCTTAGCCAAGTTCGCGGCAGAGTTAGTTCCGACCGATTATCTGAGGGTGAACAAATTCGTGAGAGGACTCCGACCAAAGATTGAGATGGGGGTGAAGCTAGCAAACCCGGGAAACACTTCATATGCCGACGTTCTTGAGACGGCAATTGAAGTAGAAAGGTTGCAAGCCAACGTGAGCAAAGAAGAAGCCAGCAAGCCGGAACCTAGGCAGCAGAGCCAACCTCAGGCCAGTCGGAACAACAATCAGTCCAGCAACAGTCAGTCCAACAACAACGGTAACGGACAGAAGAGAAGGCATCCTGACAACAAGCAAGCCGACAACAATAAAAGGGCACGACCAAGTAATGGGGGAAATAGGTCGGGCTACGTGGAATACCCGCCATGTGCCAAATGTCAGAAGAAGCACCCCGGAGAATGCCGTGCCAACACCAAGGAGTGTTTCAACTGTGGTCAAGAAGGGCATTGTAAAAGAGACTGTCCTCAGCAAAAGCCGGAAGGAAAGAAGGACGAAAAGATGGTTCCTGCTCGGGTTTTTGCTTTAACCCAAGGAGAGGCGGATGCTAGCAACAAGGTGGTCACAGTTCAGGTTTCCATCCTCAATAAATTATGTCATGTATTATTTGATTCGGGAGCCACCCATTCGTATATTTCGTTAGGAATGATAGATAAACTAGACAAACCTAGTGAAAGATTTAGAACTAGGTTTGCAACCGAGTTGCCTTCGGGCAAAGTAGTTCTATCATCACGAATTGTACGAGGCGTACCAATCAAGATTGAGGACAAGGAACTAGAAGGAGACCTGATAGAGCTGGTGATCAAAGACTTCGACGTCATACTAGGCATGGATTGGCTAGCACGGCATGGCGCAACGATCGACTGCAGACGCAAGAAGGTGACATTCGATACTCCTGACGGCCAGAAACTGTGCTTCATGGGACAAGCTTCAGGACTACGCACACCGTTAGTATCATCTCTCAAAGCTCAGAGAATGATGGAGAAAGGATGTCAAGCATTCTTAGCCAACATCACGAATGTGGAGAAGGAGACATCACTCAAAGTTGGAGATGTTCGAGTCATACAAGAATTTCCAGAAGTTTTCCCCGATGACTTGCCAGGATTGCCGCCAACTAGAGAAATAGACTTCACGATAGAATTAGTACCGGGCACCGAGCCTATCTCTAAGGCACCATACCGGATGGCACCTACGGAACTCAAGGAGTTAAAGACGCAGCTACAAGAACTCCTAGACTTGGGTTTCATTAGGCCAAGCCATTCACCATGGGGAGCTCCGGTACTATTCGTGAAAAAGAAGGACGGAAGTATGCGCATGTGCATAGACTACCGTGAGCTGAATAAAGTAACGATTAAGAACAAATACCCGCTACCTCGGATTGATGATTTGTTTGATCAACTCCGAGGCGCGACTGTATTCTCTAAGATCGATTTACGGTCCGGGTATCATCAGCTCAAGGTAAAGGGGGAAGATATTCCTAAGACAGCCTTTAGGACTCGTTATGGACATTACGAGTTCTTGGTTATGTCTTTTGGTCTTACTAACGCGCCAGCCGCGTTTATGGACTTAATGAATAGGGTCTTCAAGGACTACTTGGATAAATTCGTCGTTGTGTTCATCGACGACATTTTAATTTACTCCAAGGATGAAGTGGAGCACGAGGAACACTTGAGGATGATTTTGACGCGATTGAAGGAGCACCAACTCTACGCGAAGTTCAAGAAATGTGAGTTTTGGCTCTCACAAGTGGCGTTCCTCGGGCACATCATATCGAGAGACGGAGTTGCAGTAGATCCATCGAAGGTAGAGGCCGTGAAGGATTGGCCTAGACCAAAGAACGCGTCGGAAGTAAGAAGCTTCTTAGGGCTAGCAGGTTACTATAGAAAGTTTGTAGAGGGCTTTTCTAAGATAGCCACTCCACTCACCAACCTGACCTGGAAGCAACAAAAGTTTAACTGGAATGATAAGTGTGAGGAAAGCTTCCAGTTGCTTAAGGATAAGCTTTGCTCAACACCAGTACTTAGTGTCCCAACACCCAACGACAAGTTCGTTGTCTACTGTGATGCATCAAAGTTAGGATTGGGATGCGTACTGATGCAAAATGACAAGGTGATAGCCTACGCGTCACGTCAGTTAAAGGAGTATGAACAACGCTATCCAACTCACGATATGGAGTTGGCAGCGGTGGTCTTTGCGTTAAAAATCTGGCGCCATTATCTTTACGGAGAACGGTGCGAGATTTATACGGACCACAAAAGTTTAAAATACTTCTTTACTCAGAAGGAGCTTAACATGAGGCAGCGCCGGTGGTTGGAATTAGTAAAGGATTACGACTGCGAAATCCTATACCACCCGGGGAAGGCAAACGTAGTTGCCGATGCACTTAGCCGAAAAAGTTATGGGAACTTAGCAGCCTTATCCGGAATAGAAAAGCCACTACAGCAGGAGCTTATCAGTGCCGGAATAGAAGTGGTTGTAGGCAAGTTGGCTAACTTGTCTATCCAATCGAATATGCTAGAAGACATACGGAATGGTCAGAGACATGATGATTCACTAGCAACGCACATGGATGCAGTCAGAGAAGGCAAGACTACAGATTTCTCAATATCCAGTCAAGGTTTATTGAGATATAAGGATCGGGTATGCGTGCCAGACGATCAAAGTATTAAGAAGACGATCCTAGAAGAAGCGCACAACACCCCATACTCGGTTCATCCAGGGTCTACCAAGATGACTCATGACATCAAGGCAGTCTATTGGTGGCCAGGGATGAAGAAGGACATAGCAGAGTATGTATCTAAGTGTCTGGTATGCCAGCAAGTGAAGGCGGAGCATCAGCGACCTGCAGGATTATTGCAACCGCTTAGCATACCGGAGTGGAAGTGGGACGATATAGCCATGGACTTCGTGACGGGTCTGCCAAAGACAAATAAGCAGCATGATTCTGCTTGGATAGTCATAGATAGACTAACCAAGTCGGCTCATTTTCTGCCTGTTAAGACTTCTTATACGGTAGACCAATATGCAGACATCTACATCCAAGAGATTGTACGATTGCATGGAATCCCCAAGACGATAGTATCAGATAGAGGATCAGTGTTTACGTCAAGATTTTGGAGAAGCTTACAGCAAGCCATGGGTACTAAGTTAAGTCTTAGTACAGCTTTCCATCCTCAGACAGATGGGCAGTCAGAGCGTATGATTTAGATTTTAGAGGATATGCTACGCGCATGTGTACTTGACTTCGGAGGATCGTGGAACAAGTACTTGCCGCTGATCGAGTTCTCGTACAACAACAGCTACCAGTCGACGATCGAGATGGCACCTTATGAGTTGCTATATGGAAGAAGGTGTCGATCACCGTTGCACTGGGACGAGGTAGGAGAAAGGCAGCTTCTAGGGCCCGAAGCTGTTAGACAAGCACAAGAAGCAGTAACGCTTATTAGACAGCGTATGCTTGCTGCTCAAAGCCGACAGAAGAGCTATGCGGATACCAAGCGACGCGATGTGGAGTTCCAAGTTGGAGATCAAGTCTTCCTGAAGATATCTCCTATGAAGGGTGTCAAGCGGTTCGGGAAGAAAGGCAAGCTCAGTCCCCGATTCTTAGGTCCTTTTCAGATATTGGACAAAGTGGGACCAGTTGCGTATAGACTAGCCCTACCGCCAGCACTAGCCGATAGTCACAACGTCTTCCACATCTCGATGTTACGCAAGTATGTGTCAGACCCATCTCACGTCCTCAAGTACGACACCATAGCACTCCAGAAGGACTTAAGTTACGAGGAACGACCGATTAGCATCCTAGATAGGGGGATGAAGCAGTTACGGTCCAAGAGCTTTCCTATAGTTAAAGTCCTATGGAGCAATAGTTCTGAACGCGAGGCAACGTGGGAGTTGGAAGAGGACATGCAGAGCCGGTATCCGGAGTTATTTGGTAAGTAAATTTCGAGGACGAAATTCTTTTTAGTAGGGGAGAATTGTAGAGTCCAAGAACTTTACTTAGCTAATTGTTTAGTAGTATTATAGTATGTTTAGTGTTATCATTGTTACTTTGGATTTTTGGTTCAGACCGGGAGTTATTTGGACACTCATAGTAGTACTTATAGATTTTCTAAGTTTAACCTATAGTTTAAGAATATTAAGTATAACCTAAGGTTTGATTAATGTGTCTGATATTAAGGAATATATTATTATATTATAAGGTTTAGACATCAACCAATAGGATTTTAAGCACATGTTTTGAATGGTAATTAAGGATTTAGTATTTTTGAGGATTAAATTAAATAAGGGTAAAAGTTTGAATGTATAGGGTCAGTCAGCAGCTTTGAGCACGTTGAGGGCTTAGTCAAGGCTGTTTACTCCATTCAAACTCAGCTAAAAATGTGTAAATTCGTGTTTAAATATTCAGCGTATGCCGATATATCGCAGCTATAGGGGGCGATATGTCGCAGCACGTAGATACGGAAAACACGAATCGATGCACGGTCGCCTCGGGAACAAAGGTCCAGGCGATATATCGCCTATAGGGGGCGATATATCGCCTCCACCAGCATGAATTCAAATACATTTGAATTCTTTTCCCTTCAGCCATTCAAACTCCTTCAACAGTCCAGCATCTTCTGAACGAGTCTTCAGCCTCTGCTGAACGATTATTCAAATGATTTTCACCTAAAAAGCCATTATTTTTATTCAAGTAAAATCAAGATATTTTCATTCCCAAACTCTATAAATAGGACCTAGTACCCAGCCATTATTCACCATTTGCTCTAAGTTCAGAGGCTGCTAGTGTTAAGTGAGTGTGAGAGTGTAAACACTTGGTTTGGGGAAAAACTATAAGCTTAAACATCATAAGCTTATCAAACACTTGGGAAGTGAGTTCTATAGTATTTCGGTGGAGGTTAGATTGATCTTGCAATCTTTGAGGTAAACCCAAAACTCTAGTCCTTTCTGTATTCTATGTTATTTCTTTTCTCAAAACCTTCTACTCAGTCCCCTAACCTTATTCTTATTTTTGGTTAGGGAATCCAAGTTCTTAAGCACTTAAGTGGTGGTAAGCATATTTTCGTTTAATGGTTTAGTCTTCCTATTCTCTTTCATTTCATCTCCTTTCTTTAGACTCACCCTTGTTCATTGTGGTTTTAGGAGTGTTCCAAAAGTCCTAACTCAGTCCATTTTATCCCGGTAACTTTGGTAAGGAAAATAGGCTAGAATTAATATGTTATGTGCTTATGTTATCTATATGTTTATGTTATTAAAAGTGTTATGATATGTATATGTGTATGTAGGCTTGGGCATATGACCCATATGACTAACAAGACCCCAAATGGGTTATGGGCATATGACCTACTTAGCTAGTAGGACCCCATTAACCCCATGGGCATATGCTTGTTTAGTCTATGGGACCCCAAGTAATAATGGCCATTATAATAAGTGTATGTTATATGTATTATGTTAAGTCTTTATGTTTTCTTATGAAATTGTGTATATGACTATGTGTTAGGTTTTTCCTTGCTGGGCATTAGGCTCACTCCTTTCTGTTTATGTGCAGGAAAATAAGCTTAGAGGCGGTAAGATTCGTGATGCTTGGGAGGATGTGTATCGATGATGAATGGAGTCAAGGGGCCGAGCGTTATCGATTCGAGGATGTAGTCTCCTTTTATGTTTTTTATGGTTTTACATGTATTTTCCGCATTATTATGTAATGTCTTTTATTTTAAATCTTATTTTGTTTTAAAGACAATGGGATCCCAAAATCCTTCTTAGTATTCTGTTTCTTTGTAAATAACTCTTATTTTCAAGTTACTCAATAAATTATGGTATTTTCGTAAAATGTAAGTTTTTATGTATAGTTTCGATAATGGTCCAATTAGTCTAGATTAGTGGGTCATTACAGTCTCACTATTTTTTCAAGAGAGTCTATTGGTTGTTCAACCTCAAATAGATTTTTAAGAGATCTCCTTGTCACAGGGGAGATGGGTACTTCTTCTTCATCAGAAGAGTCATTTCTTACAATCATTCTACGTGTATTTTTCTTTGGAGACACATCCTTAGTATATCTCTCTTCAACAACCTTATCCATTTCCAAATTTTGTCAATAGCTCTTCCTCTTTTCATTGAGGAGTTTAACTAATTTTCCTGTAGGTATGTGTTTTGGCCTCTTTCCTTTTGTAGATGGAGGTGACATATCTTGTACTTGGCAAACTCTTTGACTAGTTTCTGATCAACCGTTTCTATAATTAGTAAGATTTTTGATGAGTTGCAAAAATCATATATAACAACATATTATCAATTATCACAAAAAAAACATATAATAAAAGTCAGAAAGAAAGAAATAAACAGTCATTCTTGGCATCAACTTTGAATGTCAAGTGCAACATCTTCCATTGATTACAAAAAACACAACAATAATCAAACTGAAATTTCCATTGATTACAACTTTGAATGTCAAGTGCAACATCTTCTACAATTTACAAAAAACACAACAATAATCAAACTAATATACCCTCACAATCATCTCTAACATATTGTTCATCTTCCACTACATTATATAACCTAGATTCAGTAACTTCAGACATTACAGGCATGAACTCTTGCTCATCATAATTTTCCATGTCATAAAAACCTCTAGGGGGTGCCCTAATCACCACATACCAATTGGAAGAATCATGTTCTCTTGAGTAGAAGACTTGTTTAGCTTGTGAGGCTAAAATAAAAGGGTCTCTACCAACAGACCATTGACTTTGGTGTAGATTAACTAAAGTAAGACTATCCTCCACCCTAACACCGTTAGGGACATTTGCCCAATCACATTTGAAAATTGGAATCTGAACTATATAGTAATCTAACAAGATTATCTCCCTTATAACCCCATAGTATGAAACTAAATTAGGAACTTGAGATACATCTTTGGCACTAGATCTACACATAGTTGTAGCTTCAATTGAGACACCACTATTCTGTGTGGACTTCTCAATGTCATGTACATGGAATCTTTGACCATTGATAATATATCCAGTGTAAGAAGCAGCATGTTTTCTGGGTCCATATGCTAGCCATTTCAACAAATCAGTTTCATCACAAGTTGAGGAATGCATAGGAACCTATACAAATAATAGTATGACATTGTTAATTTTCTTAATGATATTTAAAACAACTGATATGAACCAGTTAGTTTGCATTAATTTACCTTTTCCTTCATCCATGTTGAAAAAGTTTGTATATGTTTCTTCCAAAGAAATCCACTATTTCTCTCATATATTTTGTTTGTTTTTTTCAACTCCTCTAAGTGAATCCTAATTTATAGGACCAATGAGTTAGTATTACTACATTTTTAATAAAAAAAAATTAATTTCTAATATCAGACACTTACTCTAGAAAAGGCTCCACAACAGATGTATTTAACAGAATGTATCGATGTGCAATTTCTAACAACTCATCTGTCAATATAATTTCTTTCCTCCTAGAAATTGGACGACCTTCAAGTATCACATCATTTGACCACTCTTCATTTCGACCTTCTTTTGTGTTTAGTTCAATTGAATGGTCAGTGAATTCATTACAAAAGCTCACACACTCATCTGCAAGATAACACTCTACAATACAACCTTCAGGCCTTGCTCGATTTCTAACATAATCTTTCAATATCTTCATTCGTCTATTAATCACACAATTGCTCATCATTAATAGAATGTTCACATAAACTAATAAGAATAAACAAAACAATTAAGTCTTAGTGATTCACCTCTCAAATGGATACATCCATCGAAATTGGACTGGTCCACATAGTCGTGCTTCTCGTCCGATATGAACCACTAAGTGAATCATGACATCAAAAAATGATGGTGGAAAGAATCTCTCTAGTAAGCATAAAGTTTCAATAACATCATTTTCTAATGTCATTATGCTTTCTCTATCAAGAACACGTTGACATATTCGATTAAAGAACGTGCATAATCTTATTATAGCATCTCTTGGACCCAATGGCATCAATCCTTTTATAGCCACCGGTAGTAATTGTTGCATCAAAACGTGGCAATCGTGTGACTTAAGGCCCATGAGCTTGCATTGTTCCATTGAAACACAATTTCGAATATTTGAACCATATCCATCAGCTTTGATAGTGTGTGTAAAGCTGCAGGAAGATAGGTTCTAGTCCCCTTCTCTTGTGGGTGTAATGCACTCCTAATACCCATATGTTGCAAATCCAAGCGAGCTTTTAGTCCATCTTTACTTTTTCCAGCAACATCTAGCAATGTATTACAGATGCTTTCACAAACATTTTTCTCTATGTGCATCACATCCAAATTGTGACGAACATACAATTCCTAAAAAAATTGCAAAAGAAATAACTAATGAAATTCCTCCAAAAACAATAATTTACACAAAAAATAAGAATGTGCTAACCTTCCAATAAGGTAACTGAAAAAATATGGATCGTTTTTTCCACATTTCTTTTGAATCATTTTGTTTCCTTTTCTTTGAAGTGGATTTTCCCCAAACATTCACAAAATCTTTAAGGTGTTCAGCAATTGTAGTCCCATTCATGATTCTTGGGGGATTTCCATGCTCAACTTCTCCATCAAACCAACTTCTTTTACTCCGAAATGGATGGTCTTCTTTAAGAAATTTCCGATGACCTCGATATGAAAACTTCCCACTATGTTTTAGCCACTCTGAATGAGTACCATAACCACATAGGCGACAACTAAAACATCCCTTATTTTTACAACCAGCAAGGTTCTCGTATGCTGGAAAATATTGGATTGTCCACATCAAAATAGCCCGCAACTTGAAATTTGTATTGTCCAATGCATCATGAGCATCAACACCCTCATTCCATAATAATTTCAAGTCCTCTACGAGGGGTTCTAAGTATATATCAATATCATTCCCAGGCTGTTTAGGTCCTGGAATTAACATTGATAATAAAATATTCTCCTGTTTCATGCACAACCATGGGGGTAAGTTGTACATGACCAACAAAACAGGCCAAACACTATACTTAGAACTTAAATTACTAAATGGGTTAAATCCATCTGTGGAAAGGCCAAGTCTAATATTGTTAGGAGTGTGTCCTAAAAGCATGTAAAGACATTTGTTTTTTCTGTGAATAAATAAATACAATGGTTTATTATTATTTTCATATTTAGATTGTTAAATTATTGTTTGAATAATTTTGTATATATCATAAAAATTCCATATCATTATTGAGGGTGTGATCTTGTATTAGTACGAGAGAATTAAGATCACATGAATGAATAAAAATAGTCAACAACAACAAATTAAAGTTATGGAATTCTTTAATTGGAGTTGTAAGTACAGTTTACTGAGTATCATAATGATACAAATAATCTAGATTCAGATTATTGATGTGGAAAGACATCTCGGTAAAGGTGCTTTATATAATATGATTATATATGACATGGACCGATATGAATTAAAGTCTTTATCCAAAAACCATTTAACAATAAAGACTTGTAATTCATATCATAACAGATGATCATTTATAGATCAACCTAAATCCTGAGTGTTCATGAACTCCTGTTCATATTTATTAAATCTTTTGATTCACTCGTTAAGGTCTCTTCAAAGAATGAGGCTAATGACTTTTGTTTTGGAGATTTAATATCATGGATGGCTGGGAACATGTATCAACAATACGGAATCTAATCTTTCCTAACAGATCGTATATTAGTTCCCTTAAGGGTTAATTCTGGAACTGAATGATTTTGAGCTCAAATCTATAATTAGATTATAGATTAATTATTCACTAGTGAATTAATGGTACTTAAGGAATAAGAAGTAAATTAGAAAGGTTAAATGGTAATTCTTCCATTCTAATTTATGAACTAATTAATTAGAGGGTTGAACTATTGCAAGATGGTTATATCTATGGACGACTTAAGAAAAAGATTTCTGTAAAAGTATATCTATAACATAAAGAGTGCAATTCTGAATTTATAGTGGAGTACTATCAGAATTAATAAATTAACTATTATAATTAAAGAGTTTAATTATTTAGTTTCAATTTATTGGAGCTTAATGTTATAGGTCCATGGTCCCCGAAATGGCTCAAACAATCACTGTCAAAGGCAAATACAAAAATGGGCAAAAAGGACTTATGTGATAAGTAAAATATTTTTCTATGTATCAAACATAATTATTGATTAATTATGTGTAATTAATTAATTAAGAGTTAATTAATTATTTGATTTAACAAAAATATAATTAATTTTGAATTAATTTATTTTTTGGGATTTTTGGTATTTAAATAATAATAAAATTGGGAAAAATCACATGCCTGCACATGCATGTGGTACACGTGTGGCACAGTGCACAGTCACTGTGCTACACGCATAAGAGAGAGACTTGGTCTCTTGATTCCACAATTTTAGTTATTTAAATATTAAATAAATAATGAGATATTTTGATTTGATTTAAATATTATTATTTAAACAAAAATCTGATAACTGATCAGTTATTTTGAATTTGTTTAAAATAACAAATATTTTAATATATTGGATATTATTAAATATTGGATATCAGTTTTCACAGAACGTAAGTTTTCAGGGATAGAAAAATATCTAGGATTCTCTGAGAGAAAAAGATCAGTGACAAAAACAAAGGTCATTGTTCTTCACAAAACCTAGGTCCAAACTTTATCAGATCTCATGTGTTGAGAATATCTGATAAATAGTTATTGCCTATTATTTGTATAGCGAGCCCACACTCGTTCTTTGGGTGACTGAGAACATTTTGGAAGATCTTGGTGTGAGATCTCAAGGATTCAGCCATACGAAAAGATAGCAGCAAGGAAGGACCTGAGGTAATGTTTCTATTCTTGTCCTTGATTCAATATATATATGAGTGTGAAGAAGTAGATCTAGAAATCTTATGGGATTAATCTGACAATTTGATTGTTGTTCCGCTGCGCATAATCTCTGATTTGATCAATAAAAACCAACAAATATTTCTCTCTTCATTTGAAAATGATGGCCATTTATCATTGACTAGCTCCCATGCTGCTGAATCCACTGGGTGATGCATTTTTCCATCGCAACTTTTATTGTTGTGATGCCATCTTAATTCCTTTGAAATTCTTTTAGACATGAACATCCGTTTCAACCTAGGGATTATAGGAAAGTACCTCAAAACTTTTGCTGGGACACCATGTCGAACCTTTTTAGTCAGCTTATCTGACATCCAACGTGAAGTTCCACATGTTGGACATTCTTGCAAGTTTTCTTTATCTTTTCTAAACAAACAGCAATCATTAACACGCATGAATCTTTTCATATCCTAAATCAAATAATCGAAGAAATTTTCGAACCTCATACATAGACTTGGGGATCATATTATCTAAAGGAAACATATCATTCAAAAGTCTTAACAATTCATCAAAACTTTTGTCAGACCATCCATTGGTAGTTTTAACCAATGCAACAATTGACGATAACTTAGTATATTTAGTGCATTGTGGATATAATGGAGTGTTTGCATCTTCTATTTTTTCCATAAAAGTGTCATCATGACCTTCTAGATGACTTTCAAAATCACAACCATCAATATTTGTAGCCCTAAACAAGTTGTAAGAATCAAATGTTTCCATTGTCTCTACATCATCATCTCTTGATAATTCTTCCCCATGATGAAACCAGATTTTGTATGTTGGATCAATCCCATAAATGACTAAGTGTTCATACAAAATGTTAATACATTGGTGACTTAAGTTTCGACAAACTTTGCATGGACACAATAACTTTTCTGGATAACCATCTAGCTTTTTTGACATTTCTACAAAATTCTTAGCGCCTTCTCTATACTCATCCGAGGCTCTACAATTCAAAAACAAGTTCATATTTATAATATATTAGTAACAAATACAGTAAGTTACTAATTTTACTAAGCTAGCACTAATTAAATCCCTAATTCTTATTACCTATTGAAGCGTAGCCAATTTTTATCCAACATGATCACCAATTTAGTTGTCCTGTTCTAACCAACAAAAAGCAAAATTTTGATAAGTCTATGTAATGGTAAATACAAAATTGTATCAACCAAAATATACTATATGATTTGATTTTTAAAATTACTTGATTTTGAGTTCAGAAATGAATTTAAGCTGTTTATTTAGTATTATTGCTAACCTTGAGATAATTCTGGCATTTCCAATCCTCATCTCAAAGAAATATTATATATATTTATATATATAAAGAGTATTGTCAGTTCAAGAATTTGATATCTATTTCAATATGGTAGTTTGAGGGAGCTTCTGATGAGGGAAATAAAGGAGTTAGTATATGGGATACATTTACAAAACAACCAGGTGAGAACTTCAAAAAAATTGTTCGATAACTTTTAAGTAATGCATAATTTCTTTTCTAAGCATTAGATGAAGATATATCGGTTGATGTTTGTTACTTGTATGGTATTACAGGGAGAATTTTAGACTTGAGTAATGCAAACACAACTGTTGATCAATATCATACGATATTTCTATTTTATGAACTAAGGGAGGGAAAACTATTAGAACACAGGAGAAAAGTGAGGTATTTTATTTTTATTTTCTATATTTTTATGTTTGATATGCTATTTGTATTAAATTAATTGTTGTTGGAACTAAATCTGTTGATATGCTCTGTTTGTAAAATTAATTTTATTGGCTCTATTGTTCAGATAAACGTTTCCTAGGATTGGGATTCAGTTATTTTGTGTTCCTTTTTTGTTTAACTAGGAGTGTACGAGACTCTTAAGCTAAGGGATGGAGGATAAGACTACCTTGGAAAAGGCGTGGTTAAGGTGACGAACACTTTCCTAGTTTCACTGCATACTTAACTGATCTATTTGATAGTTTTTTTTTATGTGTATTTAATCTGCTCGTTTCTGTGGTACATGTAGGATGTTGAGAATGTGAATGCTATTATGGGTCCTTCTTTGATTGGAAAGGTTGGTTCAATTTGTTTCCATTTGATATGATTATTACCCCTTATTGTTGAACGCAATACATTGCAAAACTTGTTGGAAACAAAATCTTTGTTTTGATAAGTAAAGGTAGCCATGTTTTCCTATATCATATTTAAATGTGATTATTTGATTTTTATTTTTGCTGATTTTTCTACAATGTGATTAAATGTATTTTATTATTGTAATAACAAAGATGCAAAGTATAAAAGGAGTTGTTTTAAGCAGTTATGGATTATGGTTTTAGTTCACCTTAAGATTTTTCAAGTTCACTTTGTATTTAGTTTCATATTTGTAATTCACATTATCCGGATAAAGATACATTTTATTGTAGAGCCAAGCTTTTAGCTTCTATTTGTGGGTTGATGGTTAAGGAGTTCAACGACTTTCCTTTCTTGTTTTATTGTCTTAGCTGGAAGGATTTAGTGTTCAACAATTATCAATTATCTTCTGAGTTTGCCTATTGTCCTTTTCTGAGTTCGATATTTTATGACTAAAATAGAGATGCTAATGTCTCTGAATACCAGTTTAGAAGCTTTTAGGAGTTCTTATCACTGATTTTTTTTTATGGATCATGTCATCTCTGCTAGGTGTATGGTTTTTATGACGAGTGCCAGAGGAAGTATGGAAATGCTAATGCATGGCGGTATTGTACATATGTTTTTTATTATTTGACACTTTCAGCAATCATAGATGGCACTGTAAGGTTCTCTTGCTTTACACACACTCACACATGATGTCACATTCTAATATTTCCTGTTATTTATGCATAGTTTATACACGCACTTATCATATGTTATTTGGTTGCATAGATGCCTGGGTGCTTCAGTTATGTAATAATATATATTATTTTTCTCTCCAGGTACTTTGTGTTCATGGCGGTCTTTCTCCTGATATTCGAACAATTATTCTAATATATTTTTGAATTACAAGAAGCTATTTCTATAATTATTCTAATATATTTCCCCACATGGGTTTCGATTCTACTTTCAAATTTCTATGGTTTTTGAAGTTTATTAGATATACATCAAATAACTAACAAAAAATCAGAAAACATTCCAGCCATATTTATTAACCAACCATCAATCATTATCAATTCAAAATATTCAATCAACACACAAGTTTTCTTCCTTATCTCGCCGCAGCACACAAATTTCTCAGAACCTACTTCACTAATACACACAAGTTCTCAACCTTCCGTTATCACCGTAGCACACAATAATAATAATCTCAGAACCTACTTCACTATGGATGAATATCTAAGATATTCAAACTCCTCTAACATTTGCAAAGTATTTTAACAAAAATAAAAGAAAGCATACCTCTTGCAAACTGCTGCAAATAAAGTTCCCTCCAATTCTGAATTTCTGAAAGAGTTAAAGAAATTTAGAAACTTGTGTAGAGAACCCAATAAATCAAAAAGTCATGTCACAATTATCTCATATTGAAAGAACAACATGCTTATAAGATCAAAATAAAAATTACATGAACAAAGACATAGATATTATTTACATACTCAAATGATCATTGATTAAAAAATATAATAACCTCCTTTAGTTCAGCTCTTATTCTGTTTTTTTTTTTTAACAAAGAAAACTAAACCATCTTATAGATTTCATCTGTGATCACTCATTCTATGATATTTCGGATGTTGGTAGCTAAGTCAACAAATTATACATGGTAAACAAATTATACATAGTAGCTAAATAAATTTCTAAAATGTCCTTGTCCCCTCCACTACTATATGCATATCTACTCATCTTTGAACTTGTACTAATGAAAGCTGGTTTTTTCTCCTGTGCAGGTCATTCTGAGTCCTTTGGTTGATAGCTTTAAACTTATTAGAAGCTAAAGAGAAGCTTCACTAATGGTTTTTCTCTTGTAATACAAAATTTACAAGACATGTAATATGTCTTGATGATAAACTTTTGAGTTTGGTGAGATGAGAAGATGATTAATTGTAAGGCTAATGTGGTATTTTCTATACAACGGTTGACTTTACCTTAATTGGATCTCTCTCTCTATATATATATAATTTAACTTGTGGTATAATTATTGGTAGACTAAAGTTTCATTTAAAGCCACGTGGGGCAAGATTTGTTATCACAAATGGCATACATTCACTGACTTTTAATCTAAGGTCTTCAGTAAAAAATAAATAAAAATTAGGAGATTATATTAAGATTAGCCAACTTGAATACTAATTAAGTTAGATATTCCAACAATGTGATCTGGGAAATTAATGACAATGGTGTACTATGTAGATGTAAACACTAATAACACTCTCATTCTTACAATGACAATAACATGGGCCATACCCTTATTATTATTATATTGAAGAAAGAAAATAATAATTGAATTAGAAATACATTGAGACAACATTTCAGCGTCTGATTAGGTGGTTGGAAGATATTAATATACATAGTAAGCTGCAGGTTTTGGCATGCATCAACCAATCTTTCTTATTTGTGAGTTCAAAACTGCATAATTAATACACGCTACTTGAGTCATACAAGCAAGATAACATGACTAGTGTATATATGGATACACGACTGTTATGTATTAGAGGACTTAGGAATTTAAGTACATAAAGAACAATTGAGTATAGTATTAGGTTAACAAAGTTCAGGTAAAACAGAATGTGATATTGATGTGTGATAACAGTAGAAATTAGGGCCAGCAGATACTTATATCGAGCTCATTACCAACCAAACTATAGTGTGGATCTACACATAGACAATCCTTAACAAATAAGATGGTGACCGAGGCTGGACGACAGCCATCACTTTATAACTGAGTAGGAAACTAAATTTAACTTTGTAATGCTACAGTTCCTAAATCTCAGGAATATGCACAAGAATGCTAAATGTGCATCGCATAGGAAAAATAAGCTTACCAAAAATGCAGATATGATAGTTGTAACAGAAGCATCAATGAATCCCTCCCAAGTTTTTTTTGGAGATGATTTGATCAATGGGGTTCTTCCAAAAAAGAACCCAAAGAAATATGCAGCAATGTCGTTGATAACTATAAGTGTTGCTGGACTGGGAGAAGAAACCTGCATGCATATTTGACGGTGCATCAAGAAAGAGAAACAAGATTTGGAAAAAAAATAAAAAAGAGTCTACATTGAAGACACATAAAGATCAAATTTGGGGAATAACAATCTTACATAAATAAGCTCAGCATTTCCATAAAATATTAAGCACGTAATTAGTGAACACAAAATACAATATCAGGCAGGTCTGAGGAAAGAATTTATTACTTTTATAGCCTTCTAAAGATATTATACAAGACCCTTCACAGTTCTCATTTATAGAGGATATAAAAAAATGTAATAAGTACAACCATCATGTAATTTCTTGATCATTATCGATACTAAGGATCCATGGGAAATCAGTACCTTCAGTAAATCTATCTCTTACTGTAAAGTTACGTGGGCGTGAGGCAGAGAAGCTCCACTCTGGAGCGTGACTTCATGAGGCAGAGAAAGATCTCGACTCTGGAGCGAGTCTTCGTGAGGCAGAGATGAGTTGAGGGCGGAGAGACTTCGGTGAGGGCGGAGAGACTTCGTGAGGGCAGTGAGGCAGAGAAGAGTTGAGGGCGGTGAGTCTTCGTGAGGGCGGAGAGGGCGGAGAGGGCTTCGTGAGTGAGAGATGGAGGCTGAGAGAAAGGGTAACTTAGAGAAAGGCTGAGAGAAAATCTGAGAGAAAGGGAATTTGGCAGAAATTCATTTTGCCGCCTGGGATTTTAGTCATATGGCGCCAAAAATTTTAATCCCCATTATTCATCAGTTCTGTGTTTTTTAATCCCCCATTAATAATAGCACTTTTCAAAATATGCTATTCTTTAATGTAATATATACTCAATATTGTTGTAGTGCAATTTATTTAAGATTTAAGTTATTTTATGTTTTAATTTCAAAACAATGGGATCCCATATCCTACTCTGAATTTTATGTATTGTAACCTTTGTTTTACAGTTTTAATGAAGTTATGATTATTTCATATGTATCTTTTCTTAAAGATTAGTGTCTATGTATAGTAGTTATTAATGGTCCAAAGTCTAGAATAAGTTGGCTCGTTACAGTAATTGTGAAGCATGTAGAATGAATGGTTTTGAGAAACATGTCCCATTTGTTTTAAAAGGGAAAATGGGAGTTTGTTGGGTTTTATGCCCTTATAAAACCATGTTGTACATGCAACACAGTTTTATATTGTCGATAAAAGTAGTAGAAATCATTTAGTTTTACAATTGTGTAGCTTGCTTGTTTTATTATAAGATTATTGATATAATACAAAAATTTATAAAATCCTGAACATATGGATAGTTACAATTATAGTGGCTAGGTTATAATGGATTATAGTTGTAATTATATGTTCAAAAGAACGAGTCCTAAGATTAGATCAATGCATTGGATTTTCACTGATTAGGCAATCTACGATATGATCTACTTACACATTCGGGATAAGATATCTTGTCCAAGGCATTGACCAAGTAGATAAGATCCGATGTATTCGGTTACATCATAATAGGATCGATATTGATTATTGATTGATAAATAAGTATAATTGTTATCGAATCTAATCAATGTTACAACATTGAACAGAGGTTAAGTCGATCTTAATTCAGAGTGATAATATTATGCTAATTATATTATTTAAATCTTTTGACTTGTTCGTTACCAGCTTACCCTACTGTCTAGACCATACTTACATCTTGGAGATTTAGTAGTGTAATTGAGTGGGAGTATTGTTCATAGATATGAAATCTATAACTTCTGTATGAGAAGTGAAAAAGATGATTTCCTTAATTACTTTGTTCAAAAGGTTAAATGATTGAGATCTCATTTTTGTGATTTAGTTTACGAAAATATCATTTATAAGGAACTTAGTGGGAGTTAAGGATAAAATACTGATGAAGGGTAAACCGGTAATTTGCACCCAACTTGTTAGTAAATCATCGATAGAGGATTGACTGACTACAATAGTTATAACAATGGATAACATATTTATGGTTTGGAAAATATGTTCTATGTATTCAAGAGTTCAATTTGGAGTCTATAGTGGAGTCACGCGGAATGAATAAGGTAGTGAAATTATTCGTAAATAAGTTCATGGTAACTTATTGGAGCTTGATTTTATGGTTCCATGGTCACCGCATCATATTTGAGTAAATAATCTAGAATGTCTCAATTAATTGATTTAATTATCAATTAGGATTTTTAAATTTGACTAGGTCAATTTTGAAAAATTTACAGAGATATGAGATTTAGAGAATAAAAGAGAATCTTTGGGTAAATTTATTATTATTGATAAATTGGTGTCAATATAAATAAATAATATTAAATCAAGTTTCAAATTATAATTAGCTAATTTGAATAAGGATTTAATTAAAATAAATAAATGGTTTTGAATTTAGGCTCAATTGGGATTTAAATTCAAAACAAAGAGAATGGGCCCAAGTCCATTTGTGGGAGCCCAAGGCTTTTATGTTTTGTTTATTATTTTTAATTAATTTAAATTTAAATAAATCTCGTTAAGGGTCGGGTTGCTCTCTTCCATGGCGAAGCGGAAGAAGTCGATTCGTAGGCCTGAAATTCTTTCTGATGATCGGTCTGAGAAGGTTTCGCCTGTGGCTCAAACGAAGGCATTGCTTGGTTCAGAGGGAGATGATGTCGCTGAACCAAAGCATGTCAATCTGATGGATTTCAAAATACCTGGGTCCGGGGTTATGCAGGATGGTGATATGGATCGACAGGGCAAGAGTGCCCAGCCTGTAGAGGTGGTGGACGATGGATTGGGTTCCGATTTGAGGAATGTTTCTTGGGCGGATAGGAGTGAAGGAGGTGATAAGGTTACGGAAGGGGATTTTCAGTCAGAGTCCCAGCTTCAAAGGCAACAATTTAGATCGAGTAAGCTTTCCTTTTCTGAACCGAAACTTGAATTTACTGTAATGACCCACTAATCTAGACTTTTGGACCGTTAACGAAACTATACATAAACTTACATTTTTGCGGAAATACCATAATTTTATTGAGTAACTTGTAAAAATAAGAGTTACTTACAAAATTAAAATACTAAGAAGGATATGGGATCCCATTGTCTTTAAAAACAAAAACATGATTTAAATGAAAAGAATTACATAAGAAATGCGAAAAATACATATAAAACCATAAAAAGGTAAAAATGAGACTACATCCTCGAATTGAATAACGCTCGGCCCCTTGACTCCATTCACCATCGATACACATCCTCTAAGCGTCACGAATCTTACCGCCTATAAAGCTATTTTCCTGCACATAAAACAAAAAGGAATGAGCCTAATGCCCAGCAAGGAAAATCTAACGCATAGTCATACACATAAATTTCATAATAAACGTAAAGAGATATCATAACACTTAATACATACACTTATTATAATGGCCATTATTACTTGGGGTCCCATAGACTAAACAAGCTTATGCCCATGAGATTAGTGGGGTCCTACTAGCTAAGTAGGCATATGCCCATAATCTTTTTGGGGTCTTGTTAGTCAAATAGGGCATAAGCCCAAGCCTACAAACATACACATTCATAACATATTCATAACATATCATATTTCATAACATAACACATAAGATAACATAAGCAATGAACATATAGATTCTATCCTATTTTCCTTACCAAAGTTACCGGGATATGATGGACTGAGTTGAGACTTTTGGAACACTCCTAAAACCACATGAGAAAGAGTGAGTCTTATGAAGAAGAAGAAATGAAAATGAATATGAAGACTAAACCATTGAGAATTATGCTTACCGAAACTTATGTGCTTAAGAACTTGGATTCCCTAACCAAAATAAGAATGAGGTTAGGGGACTGAGTAGAAGGCTTTGAGAAAGAAAATAACATGAAACAAATGAAATAGAGTTTCGGGTTTACCTCAAAGACTTGCAAGACCAATCTAACCACAACCGAAATACTAAAGAACCTTACTTCCCAAAGTGTTTGATAAGCTAAAGATGATTAAGCTTATGACTTTCCCACCCAAGTGTTTAACTCTCACACTCTCCTAGCACTTGCAGCTTCTGAACTTAGAGCAAAAGGTGAAAATGGCTGGGTACTAGGTCCTATTTATAGAGTTTGGGAATGAAAGTATCTTGATTTTACTTGAATAAAAATAATGGCTTTTTAGGTGAAAATAATTTGAATAATCGTTCAGCAGAGGCTGAAGACTCGTTCAAAAGATGCTGGACTTATGAAGGAGTTTGAATGGCTGAAAGGAAATGAATTCAAAAACATTTGAAATTACACTGAAGGAGGCGATATATCGCCCCCTGTAGGCGATATATTGCCTGGGCTAGTATGCCCGAGGCTGCCGTGCATCGTCTCGTGTTTTCCGTATCTACGTGCTGCGACATATCGCCCCCTATAGCTGCGATATATCGGCACACGCTGAATATTTAAACATGAAATTACAACATTTTAGCTAAGTTTGAATGGAGTAAACAGCCTTGACTAAGCCCTCAACGTATTCAAAGCTGCTGACTGACCCTATAACATTCAAACTTTACTCCTTATTAAATTTAATCCTAAAAAATACTTAATCCTTAATTACCATTCATATCATGTGCTTAAAATCCTATTGGTTGATATCTAAACCTTATAGTATAATAAATATAATCCTTAATATCAGTCACATTAATCAAACCTTAGGTTAACTTAATATTCTTAAATTATAGGTTAAACTTAGAAAATCTATAAGTACTACTATGAGTGTCCAAATAATTCCCGATCTGAACCAAAAATCCACAGTAACAAAGATAATACTATACATACTATAATACTACTAAACAATTAGCTAAGTAAAGTTCTTGGACTCTACATTTACTGAACCTATTTTTAGTAAGGGGCAGAAGCTGGTTCAAGTTGATATTGAAGAGGTGAAAATTCAGTCAGCTAATTGGAGCTCTACTGTGGTTTGCATGGTGCTTGGAGCAAATCCTCCAATGGCAGTGTTTGAAGGCTTTATAAAAAGAGTTTGGGGTCATCTAGGGATTGCCCAAATTTCTAGAATGACATTGGGGCTAACTTTGGTGAAGTTCAATGATGAAGCAACTAGAGATCATGTGCTTGAGAATGGAGTTCTTCAATTTGATAGAAAACCTGTCATCATCAGGCCGTGGACAGCAGATCTTAGTGCTATACGTTCGACTCCGCTTTGGATTCGACTACATGACCTTGGTTTGCAGTATTGGGGCAGCAAGTGTATTAGTGCTTTGGTGAGCACGATTGGAAAACCTCTTTTAGTAGATAAGTTTACTAGGGAGCGTTCTCGAGTTCAGTTTGCGAGGGTTTTAGTGGAGATGGAAATCACTAATAATCCACCTCGAAGCTTTCAGTTTATCAATGAGCATGGCCAGATTGTTGAACAAGGAATAGAGTATGAGTGGGTGCCTACTAAGTGTAAGAGTTGCTCTGGTTTTGGGCATTCTATGGCAGATTGTCGCAAGGAACATAAGACTATTTGGGTGGAAAAAGAAGCTCGTTCTAAAGTTGAGATTCCTTTGGAGCAGCTAAAAGTTTATGAGGGACTGAATGAAGGGGAACCAGGTGAGAAAGCCGGTGGGTCTAAAGTAGTAGAAAACTCTGATCCGAGTACTAGTGATGTTACTCTTTCAGGGGAGGCCAATTCTGGTCCGGTTAAGGAGAGGAACAGGGAAGCGAAATGGCAAACCCCTAGGCATGTTGCAACTCAGAGTAGACAAGGTCTCACAGCCAGTGGTAACTCTAACCTGGTTGTTGAGATTCAAAAACAAAACAACCAGTTTGTTGTTCTTCAGGAACAGGAAAAGGGCAGTAAGATTGGACATCTTGGAGGTAGTTTATCTAATGGATAAGTGCTCTATTCTGAGTTGGAATATAAGGGGTCTGAACAGTGTGAATAAACAAAGTTCAGTCCAAGATGTGTTTAGGAAGAATAAGATTGGAATTAGTGGTCTGTTGGAAACTAAATTGCGCGGGAATAAAATTGGTGAGTTCATGGAGAATAAATTTCCTAATTGGGAATTTTACTCTAGTCCCGTCACAGAGGGTAGACTATTAATAGTTTGGCGGAAGGGGATAGCGAAATTGATTATTTTGGAAGAGTCTCCTCAGCTGGTTCATTGCCAGGTGAACTTGGTAGGCCACATGAGTTTATTCCATGTCACTTTTGTCTATGGTTACAATTCAGTAGAGAATAGAAGAAGCTTATGGAATGATTTAACTCGCATATCGTTCTCAATCAAAGCTTGGATAGTCTTAGGGGATTTTAATGCCCCTTTTTCTGGTGGAGATAGGTCTGGTGGTAACCCAATTGCTAGTATTGAGTTGGCTGACTCTATAGGGTGGCTGACTAATGCAAAAATTGAGGCTCTTAAGAGTATGGGTTCTTATTTTACTTGGACAAACAACCAAGATGGCTCAGCTAGGATCTACTCAAAAATAGATCATGTGTTAATTAATGAGGAGTGGTTGGACATGTTTCCTCAGTCTTTGGCTATGTTTCAATGGGAGGTGGTATCTGATCATTGTTCTTGTGTAGTGTCTAATATCCCCATGGAGGCTATGGGAATCAAACTGTTTAGATATTATAATTTCTGGTCTAGCCATCCTGAGTTTAACTAGGTGGTTTTGAGTAGCTGGAGGACCCCTGTTAAAGTTTCTAGTTTGAGAGCAATTTTTATCAGGCTAGTAAGGTTGAAGCATAGGCTTAAGAAGTTTAATAGGGACTGTATTGGAGATGTAGGGTCTGGTTATCGATCAACTTTGGTGGCCTTTCAAGATGCCCAATATCAAGCCCAAGAGAATCCTCAAGATCTCAAGTTGCAGGTGGTGGTGAAGGAGAGGGCTTCTGAGTTTCATCAACAAGAACAAATGTATCATAGTTTTCTTGCTCAACGTAGTAAGATCAACTGGGTTAGGAAGGGAGATATGAATTCCTCATTTTTTCATGCCTATCTAAAGAAGCGAAAAGCAGAGAATACTATAGTCTCATATATTAATGATCATGGTATGTTGGTAGATGACTTTAAGGAGGTGGTGGACCATTTTGTTGATCATTTCAAGAACCATCTTGGTAGTACTAGTCCTGCTACAGGAACAGTAGACCTACATTGTATAGCTTTGGGCACCAAGCTTTCAGTTGAGCAGCAACTTTCTCTTTTAAAACCCTTTTCCAACAAGGAAATAAGAGCTGCTTTGTTTAGTATTCCTAATACTAAATTGCCTGGTCCAGATGGATATGGTTTAGGTTTCTTCAAGTTTCTTTGGAAGGATATTGGTCAGGATATATGCTCAGCAATCATACATGGTTTCTCTACAGGCCAATTTCCTAAGGAGCTTCATGAAACTACTTTTTCATTGATTCCTAAGGTTTCTAACCCAGCCAGGGCCTCAGATTACAGAACTATTGCTTGCTGTTCGACCCTTTATAAAGTCATGGCTAAGTTGTTATGTTCTCGGTTGGCAGTGGTGCTTCCCTCTCTTATTCAATCAAATCAAGGTGCGTTTGTTCGAGGTAGGTCTATTGCTCACAATATCATGATTTTTCAAGATCTAATTAAGAATTATGGAAGGGATATTACTTCTCCTCGCTGTGCAATTAAGATAGACCTTAGCAAGGCTTATGATATTGTTGATTGGCATTTTTTGGAAAATCTCTTGAAGGCTTACTGCTTTCCAATGAAGTTCATTGGCTGGGTTATGAATTGTATCAGGAATACTACCTATTCTTTATTGATAAATGGTCGAGTTCAGAGTAGTTTCAAGGGGGAAAAGGGCTTGCGCCAAGGGGATCCTATGTCCCCACTTCTCTTTGTGCTCATTATGGAATATATGACTAGAAGTTTGCAGTTGGCTGCCAGGTCTCCTTTATTTCGGTTTCACCCCATGTGTAAGAGCCTAAAGCTTGTTAACTTGTGTTTTGCAGATGATATTATTCTGTTTTGCAAAGGCTCTCTTGCGACTGTTAGTGTACTTAAGGATACTCTAGGGAAGTTTAGTGAGGCTTCTGGGCTGTCAATAAATGCTAAGAAGTCTCATATTTATTTTGGAGGAGTTAGTGCAGCGGATAGAAGAGAGATAACTCAGGTCATTCAACTTCCTGAAGATAACTTTCCCCTTCATTATCTTGGGGTTCCTATGAGGCCTACTAAATGGAAGCATGTGGACTGCGAGATCATAGTCCACAAAATGAGAACTAAGTTGTTTTTGTGGTCTAGTAAGCATCTATCCTATGCTGGTCGTTTATTGCTCATTCACATTGTCCTTTTTGGCTTGAGAAACTATTGGATGAATGTGTTTATTTTACCTCAAAGCATCATCAAGGAGGTAGATAAGTTATGTAGACTATTCCTTTGGGGGGCCTCGGTGACTCGTAGTAAACTTCATTTAGCATCTTGGCAGCAGGTTTGCCTTCCTAAGGCTTATGGAGGGCTCGGGCACAGAGATGGCGCTAGCTGGAATAGAGCACTTCTAGCTAAATATGTTTGGGCTGTCACTACAAAACAGGACACTCTTCGGGTCAAATGGGTTCAGCATGTTTACCTGAAGGGGGTTAACTTTTGGAACTATGTTTTGAAGCAAGATAGCAGCTGGTATTGGTGGAAAATCTGCCATTTAGGAAACAGATTCAATGAAGGAGAGGTGATTGCTGCTGGTTTTTCTGGGAAATTTAAGTCGTCCAAGTTGTATAACAGCTCATTAAACCAGCAACTTGTGGCTTATAAGAACGTAGTCTGGTGTCAAACAATCCTCCCTAAGCACCGTTTCTTGTTATGGATGGTGGTCAACTCTTACCTCCTAACTAGAGATAACTTGGCTAAGTCTAACATTCTGCTGAATAGCTCTTACTGTCCAGTTTGTGAAGACCAGTTAGAGAGTCATCACCATTTTCTTTTTGAGTGTTGTTTATCCAAGAGAGTCTTTTCTTGTATTTTTTCGTGGCTTGGGTTTCAAGCTTGGGCCACCAAGTATTTGGATTGGACTGTTAGGCTCAGTGTTGGGAAAAATGATAGTTTGAGCATAATCCTGAATATGGTTCTAGCAGCAGTGGTTTATCATATATGGAGGAATAGGAATAGATGCATTTTTGATGGGTTCTCTTTGACAGCTAACTGTATTGCAAAAGAAGTAATTACTTTAGTCCAATACAGATTATACATTGTTCATAGTAGGAAGGTTTTCCCTTATCTCAAGCTTTTCTTAAGGAAGCTTCAATGTATGTAGAGTGAGGGTTGGAACTTGGTTGGCTGTATCTTGGCTGTTGTTTGGGCGGTTTGCCCTTGATTGTATATGCTTGTTTGTTCAATGAAGTATTATTTCTTCTTGATAAAAAAAAAAAAAAAGCTCGTTAAGTTACCTATATAAGGAATATGATATCTAGGGTTTTATCGGGAAGTCTCAATTGATTCATTGGGTAAGTGAAAACCTAGACAATCTAATCATTTCTTGGCAACTCACTCTTCTTCTTCTTCTCTTCAAGATCTCTATCTCATGTGTAGAGAGCTAGCTGACACTAGTTTTAGGTTGACCAAAGGCCTGGTGAGGAAGATTTTGTTGCTAATCTAGTTCAATCTCTTGATAATACTCTGCAACAGAAAGGAATCAAGGGTTAGAGAGATTGAATGAGGGAGTTGTTCCAGTTCTGTTGCATAATGTAAGTTTCTTTACTTTACTCTGTTTTGTCTCAATTTTATGGGAGCATATTCTAGGAATTTACATATATTTTTTATAATATGTAAATTACATGAATATAAATAAAGACCTTGCAATTGAATTTCCTACAAGATGCATGTTTAGGAACGAGCTTTTGTGGTATTTGAGTGGTTGTTTTGACCTTCTATAGGACTTTTTAGGAACATTTTTGTGTTAGATGTGGTCAAAATGGCTCACTGCACACCCTAGTAAATTTTTGCCTTTCTGGACACCCGACCGGAATCTGGAAAAATCCCAGATTACGACGGTGTTCATAATTTCAAGTGTTGTTCTCTGGTGCCAATTTTTGGTCCTGAGGACACCCTTCGTCCTTAGAATTTCTTCACTCTTCTCCCTGAGCTGTTGTCTTAAGGATTCTCATTTTGACCCATCTTTCTTTGGGGCAAGGGGCTAACTGCTTGTTTTGTTGTTTCAAATGTTTGAAAAGCTCTATCAACTACACACACAAGGGTTTTACGCCTTCGACACCAAAATTCTTCAAATGGCTCGAGAAGCTGACCAAACTCCCAAGAAAGGGAAATGAGCGGCTAGCAGCAGTCAAGCCCTCGTGGTGCGAGAGGAAACAAGACCCATTCGAGTTGGCATCTCTAAGGAAATAACCAATGAAGGTCCAATGCCAATAGACAAACCCTACACCGCCACTGGATTCGAGGTGGTGGCCATCCTCCGCAAGCTTCGACACTGAGGTTCTATGGAGAAGATCCTCACCCACTATGGAGTGGAAACTCATTAGATGTTGTTGTGCTTGTCTCGGGAGGATGAGAGGGCGCATGAGAACATCCATGAGCTTGGGCCATGGAGTGCCTCTCACCTTCAGGCCGGTGCGACCTTTCCTTTGCATCAGTACTATGTTGACTTATTCAAGTTCGTCGTCATAGCCCCCTTCCAGTTGTCCCCAAATGGATATTAGGTGCTGGGCTGGCTTTATATCTGTATAGGAGACCAAAATAGCCTACCCCTTCCCCAACTGAGATACTATATGTCTACAGCTTTTGGCAGTGTTCGAAGAAGGGGGACCAGAATGGGTACTAAACCCTAATGAAGCACACATTCCCTGGGAGAAGTTACAAGGCCCCAAGCGGCAATGAGAATCTTGTTCGGGACTAGAAGGATCACTTTTTCTAGGCGAGTGGCTTCCCGATGAGGACCAATCCCACTCTACTCCTAGAGTTGGTAAGTTCATTTATCCTTGTGTCGTTTTGTCTAACAGTGTTCCGACCGTAACTAATCCTTAGTCTTGAAACATCTCATTTCAAGTCCTTTCTGTTGTACACCTTTTGTGGATTCTTTCGACAAAAGGTTTTATGTGATGAACGCCCTCCTCGACGAGGATTTGGACCTCACCTTCTTCATCACTGAGGCCCATCTGTAGTTGTATGGGCTACTGCGGGAAAGGCAGAGTATAAGCCTAGTGGTCCTCACCATATTTCGGGAGTCAAAGTAGTTGCGTCACAAGGCGAGGCTCCACACAGAATACATGGCAGATAAGGTGTAGTTCAAATATACACAATGACTTTGCGAAGAGCATGTGGACAGTGTCTTCGCCATCAAGGCCACCACGGAGGCAAAGGAAGATGAAGAGCTCGAGGCAGGGATCGAGTCATCTTCCATGGCCCAAGCTAAATCCCCAATTGTTCTTCGTTATGCTAAGTACGTAAGGGAGGAAACTAGTCCCAACCATTCTTTATTTTCGCCTTCACTCCATGAGTGTGGACAAATCTAGAGATGTTGCTTGTTTGAGGAGGGGTACCAAAAATATCAAGACCTCGTTGACATATTCCTCAACCACCTGAGGAGGAAGAGACACCCCCAAGGTTTCGTGCCTTTGGGCGAGATAGCGACTATGTATGCCACTTGGTTTTGTCAGTACGAGACCAATCTGATGCAAGAGATGGGTTAGCTCATCCACGGATTAGTCCATTCCTTACTCTACTCTGAGGAGCCTAATCGAGGTGGGGCTCCCGAGGAGAGCTATACTATTTTTTCATACATTTTAATTAGTCATTATTGCTTTCCTTCCCCTCCGAGGTTTTAACCGGTTTGTTTCCTATGTGCAAAAAGCATGGGCCTATCTGAATCGGTTAGGTCAAAGCGTCAGAGGGTGTCGAGACTGTAACGTCCTCCTAATCCATGATCGTTACACTGTGTACTTTAAATAGTGTCAGACTTGCTAATCAAGTCATTTTATTATATACGTGTAACTATGGTTAATGTCAAGGGTCACGGTTAAAAATTTTGGTCAAAGGAAATGTTGACTTTTCGTTTTAAACTTTAATACAGACATGGGATCTCAAAATGTTACAAACAAATGTTTAAAAAGGAATATACAGATCAAAAGTTACAACCAGCCGACCTAAAGGGAAAAATAATGTCAAGGACGAGCAGTCGCATATGTACACGTCACCACCTAAGCTCTCCGACTCATGGATGGTCTAGCTTTCCTTTTCCCTTACCTGCACCACATAGCACCCGTGAGCCAAGGCTCAACAAGAAAACTTAAACATGTGCATGAACAGTAAAAACAGATTCCAAATACATATCTAGCATGCCCAGTAGTAATAACTTACTCATGCATGCATCCAATTATAAATAAATGATCATTGGATCATTCTGGGGCTCGCTGCCCTGAATAGATGACCATAGAGTCAACTCGGGGCCCTATGCCCTAGCTATGTGACCATAGAGTCACCTGGGGCTCTTGCCCTTATCTATGAATAACATGCCATAGAGCTAGCCAAGCGCTTTGCTTTCCAATGACCATAGGGTCGGCCAACGTAATAGTATGTCCCTGATTGGGCCTAAGCCTTTCAACCAGCGCGGAGCACGCTATTGTCGCCCTCGAAAAATAAGGCATGCTCTGAACTAGGTCTACAGATACAGATAAGCATACTTCAGAGAATACAAGTATGCATACATATTAATTATACAACACAACCAATGAAATGCAAACATAGTAATAACAATGTTCCTTAACGGGGCCAAGCCCTAACTACACAGACTATGCGAACAATCAGATAACACTTAGCCAGAAATGGAGCATTCAAGCATGTTTAATCAATGGGCACAAACATGATTCAATCACATTCATTTTTAGGGGCTCGAGCCCTACTCATAGTTATAATCAACAGGCAGGACAAGCCCTAACCACATATATCACATATTGGGTGTAGTTTTCTTACCTCAAGTCCGAGTACATCGTAATAATAAGAACGACCCTCGAGCTTGATCCTTTCCCGAGCCCTAGCGGTACCCTAGTCATTACCAAATAAATGATATTCATTAATATCGAGTAGATAATTGCTTCCAGATTGAGTCCTAGCCTCTGGTACCTCAAATTCTACTAAACTGGGTAGTAGAATCGATCTTGAGCCCTTAGGTTTGAGTTCCTGTTATTGAAAACCTAACTTGGCCAAAGTTGCCCAGGCAGGCCGCGATTTGACCCTAAGGGTCGCGGCGCGCCTCCCATAATAGAAAGCCCCCCATTTGGAATTCGAGACACAGGCCGCAACTTTCCCCTGAGGGTCACAGCATCCTTCTGAAACGATAACCTCTCTTGGGCCCCGGGTTCACACGAGTCGCGGCGCCCCAAGAACAGGGCCGCGACACAACTCTACGAACCCAGAATTCCAAGTTTTCTCCTCAGTCAAATTCTACCAAAACCATCCCAAATAATTCCTAGAACCATAATTCAATCCCCATAACAACATCAACATAACACCAGCAACAAAACCCAACCTAAATCTTGACAAAAAACTCACCAAAACTCATAATCAACCACTTGAGCCACAAAGCTCAAGAACACCTCAAGAACTCTAGAAAATCATGACATAATTCAACTAAACAGGGACTAAAGCTTACCTACGTTGTGTTTAAATGATCTCCTAGTTGCAACCAATCCAATCCTAGATTCAAGCCTTCAACTTCCCAAGTTATTAGCCTTTAATCCCCTTAGTTTCCTGAAGAAATCCTCACCAAAAGTTGAGAGAGAGTGTGTCGGTTGGGAGAGAAAGAGGGAGCTGAGTGTTTGTATGTTGTGTGGTTTACTTAAGGTTCAAGTAAACTTAAGCAAATCCTGAGGCTCGGGGTACCAAAAACGTCCATGAGGGGAAAATGGTCAAAATCCCCGATATTCCCTCCTAATCTCACTTACTCGAAATATATCCTCGAATATTTATTTATATTACCCGATAACCCAGTAATGTACTAGATACCCAAAATACCCCTTGACTCACCCTGAGTCGGGTATTAGGTCCCGTTGTGACTTTCCTGCTAACTTGCTCCCTAGGATCACTCCATGACGAGTAACCCAAATGTATCCACATAATAATGTGGTCTCACACATATATCACATATATGCACATATATTCTAGATATAACCATAACGGGCCAAATTACAAAAATTGGCATTCTAATAAGAAACGCGCTCACATGTATATTTAATACACCTAACACATGCATATCTAGTCATATTATCATATAACTCACTTAATTACACACATATATTTCACATAAATATATAATTTTCCATCCTGGCACCCTAATCAAGGCACTAAACCTCATTTGGTAATTTAGGACGTTACAACTATCCCCTCCTTACAGAAATCTCGTCCTCAAAATTTTACTTGAACAACTCGGGATAATGATTTGGAGTATCTGCCTCTAGCTCCCAAGTCACTTCCTACCTTAGTGTTCCTCCATAATACCTTAACTAAAGGTATAGTCTTGTTCCTCAAGACCTTGTCCTTTCTGTCTAAAATCTGAACTGGCTACTCCTCATAGGAAAAATCTGTCCCCAGTTCAAGATCCTTGTAACTCAACACATGAGTCCCATCTAATACATACTTCCTCATCATGGAAATATGAAATACGTTGTGCACACTAGACAGTGCAGGGGTAAGGCCAACCTATACGCCAATTAACCGATCCTCTCCAAAATCTCAAATGGTCCAACAAACCTCGGGCTCAGCTTGCCCTTCTTCCCAAATTTCTTCACCCCTATCACTGGTGAAACCCTAAGGAAGATATTGTCTCCCACCTGGAACTCCACGTTCCTCTGCTTTGGGTCTGAATAACTCTTTTGTCTGCTCTGAGACGAGAGCATTCAAGCTATAATCTTTCAATAGCCTTAGTGGTCCTTTGAACTACCTCAGGACCTAAATATTTCCTCTCACCCATCTCATCCCAGTGAATGGGTGAACTACACTTCCTACCATACAACATCTCATAAGGTGTAGCTCTAATAGTCAACTGGTAGCTGTTATTATAGGAAAACTCTATCATATGCAAATATTTATGCCAGGACCCTTCAAAGTTCAGTACACATGCTCTCAGCATGTATTCTAGTATATGGATAGTCGTCTCAGACTGACCGTCGGTCTGAGGATGATAAGTTGTATTGAACTTTAGTTGTGTAACCATCGCTTTCTGCAAACTTTCCCAAAACTTGGAAGTGAAGATAGGGTCCCTATCATACACAATAGACCTCGGAGCCGCATGAAGGCGTACTATCTCTCTCACATAAAGATCTAAATACTATTCAACTGTGTAATTTATCCTCACTGGTAGAAAGTGAGCTAATTTTGTATACCGATCCATGATGATCCAAACTTAATCATGCTGGCCCACTGCCCTGAGCAATCCCACAATGAAATCCATCATTATGTTCTTCCACCTCCACTCTGGGATATCTAGAGGCTATAACAGCTGTGTTGGTCTCTGATGCTCTGCCTTGGCCTGCTAACAGGTCAGGCACTTTGCCACATACTCAGTCACGCCCCTCTTCATCTCAGACCACCAATATAAAACTTTCAGATCCTGGTACATCTTCGTGGTGCCTGGATGTAGAGAATAAGGGGTAGTATGAGATTCATCTGGAATCTGTCATCTGATCCCAGTGTCCTTCGAAACACAGATCCGATCCTTTTTATCTCCATAAGCCCACGTCTGACACTATGTAGTCCTTAGCTAGGATGTCCCCTCTGATCTTCCCCAATAGTGGATCACTCAACTGCTTCTCCTTGATCCTCTCCAAAAGAGTAGGTTGCAGGGTGATGTTGGCTAACTGGCCCACCATTAGCCAATACCTTCTCTAGTCATATGCTACCACGTTGGCCTTCCCTGAGTGATAGAGTATCTCACAATCATAATCCTTTAACAGCTCTAACCAACGTCTCTGCCTCATGTTCAAATCTTTCTAGGTGAAGAAGTATTTCAAACTCTTGTGATATGTGTATATCTCACACTTTTCACCATATAAGTAGTGCCGCCACACCTTTAGTGCAAAAACCACTACTGGAAGTTGCAAATCATGTGTGGGGTACCTCTGCTCATACTCCTTCAGCTAACGTGATGCATAGGCAATCATCTTCCTTGACTACATAAGGACAAAACCTAGGCCCTGCCTTGAGGCATTACAATAAATAGTAAACTAGTCATGATCTGTAGGAAGACTCAGAATTGGAGCTGTGATCAAATTCTTCTTCAGTCTTTGAAACTGTCCTCACACCTGTTTGACCATAAGACCCTCTGATTCTTGCATGTCAACTCTGTCAGTGGTGACACAATCTTGGAAAACCCTTCCACAAAGCGTCTCTAATAACCTGCCAATCCCAAGAATCTTATGATCTCTGAAGCATTCTTTGGCATTGGCCAATCTCTGTCTGCCTCGATCTTTGTTGGATCTACCATAATTCCAACCTTACTGACTATGTGATCTAAAAAGGTCACTTCTGGTAACCAGAACTCACACTTCTTAAATTTTCCATACAACCTGTGTTCTCTTAGCCTCTGTAGTACAAATCTAAGATGCTGCTCATGCCCTGTCTCTGATTGAGAGTATACTAATATACCGTCGACAAAGACAATCACAAATCGATCGAGGTAATCTTTGAACACCTGTTTCATCAAATCCATAAATGCGGATGGGGCATTAGTCAATCCAAATGACATCACAAAAAACTCATAATGCACGTACCATGTGCGAAAAGTTGTCTTGGGTACATCCTCCTCCCTGATCCTCAGCTAGTGATAACCCGATCGAAGATATATCTTGGACAATATTGTCCTACCCTGTAACTGATCAAACAAATCATCAATCCTTTGCAGAGGATACAAGTTCTTGATAGTCAACTTGTTCAGTTCTCTATAATCGATACACATCCTTAGAGAACCATTTTTCTTCTTCACAAAGAGGATTGGTGCACCCCATGGCGAAAAACTAGGCCTGATAAAACTCAAGTCTAGTAACTCCTGTAATTGAACCTTTAGTTCCTTCAACTCTGCCGAAGACATCCTATAGGGTGTCCTAGACACAGGCTCTATCCCTGGCACTAGTTCAATCACAAACTCTATCTCCCTGTGTGGAGGTAACCTTGTCAGATCCTCTGAAAACACATCTAGAAACTCACAGACTAATCTTTTGTGTCCCAGTCCCACTGGCATGACTTGAGTGGTATCCACCACACTAGCTAAGAATCATATGTATCCCCCCTCCAATAGGTCTCTAGCTCTAAGTACATATAGCATAGGTATACGGGTTCCATGCACAGTGCCAACGAATACAAAAGGGTCCTCACCCTTAGGCTCAAAGGTTACCATCTTCTTCTTGCAATTTATCGTTCCCCCATACTTCTCTAGCCACTCCACACCAAGAATTATATCAAAATTAGTCATAGCCAACTCTACCAAGTCAACTGACAACTCCCTTCCATCCACTGTCACTAGTAGTGATCTAACCCATCTTCTGGAAACTACTAACTCCCAGTAGGACGCATAGTATGAAAGCCCATAGGATCAAAGTCACATGGTCTACACAATCCATCTATAATCCTACTAAAAACAAAAAAATGTGTGTAATGAACCAAAGCGTTACAGTGCGTAGCACCGAAGTCAATCAAAATAATATAAAGGGTCCCAGCACTAGAAAGCTAACCTGTAACCACTGAGGGACTAGCTTCGACTTCCACCTGGGTCAAGGTGAACATCCGAGCAGGTTGTCCACCTTTTTGGGCCCTTCCTTTTTGGCTTTCGGGCAGTCCTTCATCAAGTGTCCCACACTCCCATGGATGAAGCAGGCCTTCATCTGACATTCCCCAATATGGCGCCTCCTGTACCGAGTACACTTTGGGAATTCTTTCCAGGTCTCACTGCCACCCTGGCGGCCTTTCTGTATACCTCATGGCCTCCTATCTGGTCCTAGGGCTGAAACTGTATCTAGAGTTTTTCTATTTTGGTCACTAGGCCCTCTGCCCTTACCAAAGCCTGAAAATGGAGTCCTAACCTCCTAGAATCCCTTCTAGACGCATTCTCGAGCCGGATCTTGTTCTCTGCGCTCTCAGCAGTAAGCACCTTCTCCACAGGCTGTGCATAGGTAGTCACCCCTGGCATAGTAGTAATACGAACATCCTAGGCTATCATAGGCTGTAGCCCCTAGAGAAACCTCTCTCTTCCGGTCCCATTAGTGGGCACCAGATCCCCAGCGAAATTTGCCAAAATTTCAAACTTCAAGGCATAATTAGTCACTGTCATGTTGCCTTGAAGTAACTTACTAAACTCTTCAGCCTTCGCAGCTTTAACTGCGTCATTGTAGTATTTCTCATTGAACATATTTTTGAATTCCACCCATTACATAGTATTTACTGCCATGGTCTGGAATGCCACCTCCCACCATATTCGGGCATCCTCCCGAAACATGTAAGTGGCACATGCCACTCTCTCATTACCACCGACCCTCATAAAATCCAAGATGGTGGTTATCATAGTCATCCATTGTTCAGCCTTCAGTGGGTCTGAGTTGCCCTAAAAAACTAGAGGGTGTTGTTTTCTGAACCTCTCATACAGGGGTTCCCATCTATCTCCCCCTGTCTGGGGCTGTACTGGCGCTAGTACCTCTGGCTATAACACTACTGGTACCAAGGACTTTAGGTTCCATGCTGGAACGTGTTACTATCTCAAGAGGCGAATTTCATCTTTCCGCCCCTGTAGCTTGGCTTGCATATCTACAAGCAACTGCTGCCAGTTCTCTGGAGCTGGCGGTGGAGCCTGGCCTTGGTCATTCTCTTCCCTGGCATGTATCTCTTGGCCAGCCAACCTCTTTGACCTTCGAGGAAGCATACTGATAACTATCCCACTCTGCAGTGATCAAATCGGTCGTTGGGTAAGTAATAACTATACCTTTTGTCACCTGACGGCCCAAGACTGAACAAACAACAAATTCAATCATAATAAGCATGCCAACACGTAATACATTCAATCATGGTGCTAATAAGCACTTCTTAATAGTCATCAGCAATTAACGATGCAAATAAGCATGTTCAAGCATTTATACATGTATAACAATGCTAATCAGCATTTCCTGACCTATATGCAAATAACGCGCTAATAAGCATATCCTGACCTACATGTCCATATAATAATGCTAATAAATGGTTCCTTTGCATTCACAAGCAATAACAATGCTAATAAGCATGCTTTATCATTCATGCAACAATCAAGGGCCTGGTCCTATCAGAATATCTCATGCTCCCTAATCAGGCATGCAGATAAGGCATGTACATTAATTTTAAAATGTTAAGCACTTAATCACATAAGTAGTTACGAAACCTTGAGTCGAACTTGTCTTTAGTGGGGAATGTACATGCCCGACCAATTTTCAGGAACCCTTAAACCTTGGCAGCTCTAATACCAAGTTGTAGTGTCCTCCTAATCTAGGACCATTACATTGTGTGCTTTAAATAGTGTCAGACTTGCTAATTAAGTCACTTGGTTATAAACGTGTAACTAAGGTTAATGTCAAGGGTTAGGGTTAAAAAATTTGGTCAAAGGAAATGTTGAATTTTCATTTGAAAGTTTAATACATACATGGGATCCCAAAATGTTACAAACATATGTTTAAAAAGGTATATACAGATCAAAAGTTACAACAAGCCTGCCTAAGCGGCAAAATAAAGGATACAACCTTTGTTCCTCTGAGATATCGTTGCTCATGGTGGAAGAGCAGCCGCATATGTACACGCTACTACCAAAGCTCTACAACTCATGGCTGGACTAGCTTTCGTTTTCCCTTACCTACACCATATAGCACTCGTGAGTCAAGACTCAGCAAGACACTTAATAACATGTGCATGAATAGTAAATACAGATTCCAATACATATCTAGCATGCCCAGCAGTAATAACCTACTCATGCATGCATCTAATTACAAATAAACGATCATTGGATCATTCTGGGGCCCGCTGCTCTAAATAGATGACCATAGACTCAACCCGGGGCCCTATGCCCTAGCTATGTGACCGTAGAGTCACCTGAGGCCCTTGCCCTTAGCTATGAGTAACATGCCATAGAGCTAGCCAAGCGCTTTGCTTTCCAATGACCATAGGGTTGGCCAACGTAATAGTATGTCCCTGATTGGGCCTAAGCATTTTGACCAGTGCGCAGCACGCTATTGCTGCCCTTGACTAATAAGTCAACCTTGAACTAGGTATTTAGATACAAATATTGATACAGATAGGCATACTACAGACTATAAAAGTATGCATACATATTAATTATATAACACAACCAATGAAATGCAAACATAGTAATAACAATGCTTCTTAACGGGGCCAAGCCCTAACTACGCAGACTATGCGAACAATCATATAACACTTTTCCAGAAATGGAGCATTCAAGCATGTTTAATCAATGAGAACAATCATAACTCAATCCCATTCATTCTCAGGGGCCTGAGCCCTACTCGTAGTTATAATCAAATATTGGGCCAAGCCCTACTCACATTTATCATGTATTGGGTGTAGTTTTCTTACCTTAAGTCTGAGTACATCGTAATAATAAGAACGAACCTTAAGCACGATCCTTTCCTGAGCCCTAGAGGTGCCCTATTCATAACCAAATAAATGATATTCATCAATATCGAGTAGATAAAGGCTTTCAAATCGAGTCCTAGCCTCCGAGACCTTGAGTTCTACTAAACCAGCTAATAGAATCGATCCCGAGCCCATAGGTTTGAGTTCTCGTTACTAAATACCTAACCTAGACAAAATTTCCCAAGTGGGCCGCAGTTTGACCCTAAGGGTCGCGGTTCAAGTCTCGACACGCCTCCCAGAACAGAAAGCCCCCTGTCTAGAATTCAAGACACGGGTCGCGACTTGCCCCTGAGGGTCGCGGCGCGATCCTGAAACAGAAACCCCTCCTAGACCCTGGGTTCGCATGGGTCACGACGCCCCAAGAACAAGGCCGCCACGTGACCCTACGAACCAAGAATTCCTAGTTTTCTCCTCATTTAAATTTTACCAAAACCATCCCAAATAATTCCTGGAATCATAATTTAATCCCCATAACAACATCAACATAACACCAGTAACAAAATCCAACCTAAAACTTGACTAAAAGCTCACCAAAACTCACAATCAACCATTTAAGCCACAAAGCTCAAGAACACCTCAAGAACTCTAGAAAATCATGACAAAATTCAACTAAATAGGGACTAAAGCTTACCTCAGCTGTTTTTTAATGAAATCCTAGCTGCAACCAATCCAATCCTAGATTTAAGCCTTCAATTTCCCAAGTTTTCAGCCTTTGATCCCCTTAGTTTCCTCAAGATATCCACACCAAAATTTGAGAGAGAGAGAGAGAGAGAGATTGTCGATTGGGAGACAAAGAGGGAGGTGAGTGTTTGTATTTTATGTGGATTACTTAAGGTTTAAGTAAACTTAAGCAAAACTCGAGGGTCGGGGTACCAAAAATGTCCCCGAGGGAAAAATGGTCAAAATCCCCGATATTCCCTCCTAATCTCACTAACTCCAAATATATCCTCGAGTATTTGTTCCCGTTTCCCAATAACTCGGTAATGTACTAGATATCCAAAATACCCCTTAACTCACCCCGAGTCGGGTGTTAGGTCCCGTTGTGACTTTCCCATTAACTTTCTCCCTAGGATTGCCTCATGCCGAGTAACCCAAATGTATCCACATAATAATGTGGTCTCACACATATATGCACATATATTCCAGATATACCCATAATAGTCCAAATTACAAAAAATGGCCTTATAATACGAAACAAGCCCACATGCATATTTAATACACCTAAACACGCACATATAATCATATTATCATATAACTCACGTAATTACACACATATATTTCACATTAATATATCATTTCCATAATTTTCCATCCTGGCCCCCTAATTAATATGTGGTGCACGTAAGGAGAAAGGGAAGTTGGACCAGCCATGAGTTGGAGAGTTTGGTGGCAATGTGTACATATGCAGTTGCTTGATTGCCATGTTTAAGGTTTTCACAAGAACTAGGGTTAAACACTATTTTTTCCGCTTAGGCCGGCTGGTTGTAATTTTTGAGTTGTAATTACCTTTCTGAAACTGTAAACAACTTTGTAAACGTTTATTATGGGATCCCATGTACAACTTAACGTTTTATATAAATAATTATTCCTTTTGACCGAAATTTTTATCCTTAAGCCGTTAATCACGTTTAGTTGGACTTTTATGGCCAAATGATTCTTTTAGTGAGTTTAGCACTATTTAACATACACAGTGTAATGGTCTTGGCTATCCAGGGTGCTACATACACTCTTTGTGAAGTAGTCGACCGCCACAATTGCATACTTCACTCCTCCTTTTCCTGTGGGCAATGACCCGACAAGGTAAATCCCCCAGACAACAATGGGCCATGGGTTGGTCATCAGGGTGAGCTCATTTGGAGGAACTTGACCTATATTGGCAAGCATTCGCACTTGTCACACTTCTTGACATAGTCCATCGCATCTCCGTTCATGGTGGGCCAAAAGTATCCTTGTCTCAAGATCTTCTTGGCGAAGCTCCGCCCGACAATGAGCGCCTTATACTCTTCTTTATTGTTTGAGGTGTCGAATCCAAATCTCAAGGCGCCTGCCCGAGCACCATTTTCATTCGACGATCCATCTACATATAGCATCCACATGGGCCCAACCACCGAGGCATCCCCAGGTCTCTCGTGGTTTCCCGTGCATTCAGCGGTGAATTCTGCTAGTGCATATCCCTTTGTGGAAGTCCTCGGATGATAAATGATGTCAAACTGACTAAGTTCGACCGACCATTTGAGGAGTCTCGCAGATGACTCCGACTTTTGGAAGACCTTTCGTAAGGGATGGTTCGTGAGTACCTTTATGGGATGTGCTTGGAAATAGGGCCTTAACTTTCGAGATGCTACCATTAGACAAAATGTCAACTTCTCCATGAGCGAGTATCTGGACTCTGCTATGAGGAGTCTCTTTCTTACTGTAACGCCCTACTAATCAAGGACCGTTACGACGTGTGTTTAAAATAGTGTTGGACTCACTAAACGAGTCATTTGGACTAAAACATGTGATTAAGTATCCACCACACTGGCTAAGAATCCTATGCAACCACCTCGCTGTAGGTCTCTAGCCCTCAATGCTGATATCATGGGTACACGGGGTCCATGCATAGTGCCAACAAATACAAAGGGATCCTCGCCTTCAAGCTCAAAGGTTAGCATTTTATTTTTACAATCAATGGTTGCCCCATATCTAACGAACCAGTCCATTCCCAGAATCATGTCAAAGTCATTCATGGCTAGCTCAATCAAATCAACTAACAACTCTCTGCCATCTACTATCATTGGCAATGATCAGACCCATCTCCTAGAGACTATCATGGCCTACACAGTCTATCAATTACTTTACTAGAAACAAAAGAGTGTGTAGCACCATAATCAATCAGTACATTATAAGAAGTGCCAGTACTAGAAAGCTGACTTGTCACTGCTGAGGGACTACCCTTAGCCTCTGCTTGCATCAGTGTGAACACTCGAGCTAGAGTCAAGCTTTTCGGCTTTTTAAGCTCCTCTTTCTTCATCCTTGGGTAGTCTTTCTTGAGATACCATTTTATTTTTACAATCAATGGTTGCCCCATAATAAGCATGTTCCTGGAATTAATATGAATATAATAATGATATTAAGAATTTCCAGCAGTCAAAACCAATAATGATGCTAATAAGCATTTTTGTAGCATCTACAAGAACCAATTGTGCTAATAAACACATTTTTAACATGCATATAGCAGTCAAAGGCCAAGCCCTATCAGAATAGCTCATGCTTCCTAATTAGACAGCTAGGTAAGGCATATATATTTCATTTAAGAAATTGCATGCATAACAATATTAATAGTTACCAAACCCTGAGTCGAGCTCGTCTTTAATGGCGAGTGTACATGCCTAGTCCATCATGAGGAACCCTTAAACCTTGGCAACTTTGATACCAAGCTGTAACGCCTTACTAATCAGGAATCGTTAGGATGTGTGTTTAAAATAGTGCTGGACTCGCTAAACGAGTCATGTGGACTAAAACATGTGGTTAAGTAACTAATGGCTTAGGTATTAATAATTTTGGTCAAAGGAATAAACATTTCCATTAAAAAAATTAGTCTTCATATGGGATCCCAAATTGAATTTTAAAAGTCTCTTATGACTGAAGGATTACAAAATAAGTCGACCTAAGCAGCAATATCTCGGCTATGGCGGTCGAGCATACTACATATGTACACACTGCCCCTAATGCTCTCTAACTCTTCTCTCCAACTCATGGCTGGCCAAGCTTCTCCATACACTTACTTGCACCACATGGCACCCGTGAGCCAAGGCCCAGCAAGAAAACTTTATTAAACCGATTCAGATAGTCAACAGAATATCAACAACATGCTAAGAAGTAATAATTGTAACCAAGCAGACATATTATACAAGTATTCGACCCCGGAGTCACACAAGTGCGTATCACACTTCTATTTATTTAAGTTTCATTTGTGCCAAACATGTTCATAATACACTCTCAGGGTGTCCTAGCCATAGCGGCCTGGATTCTGCACGCATAGTGTCAACCATGGCTTATAAGTTGAGTTTCCAAACAGGAATAATCATACATATAGTATATTCATCATGTAAACGAATGCATCACATTCAAATATGCTTAATCAGATATTCATAGGAATAATTATAATCATGCTCATTATCAAGGGCCCGATCCCTAATCATATCTACATTCAACAACCACGCCATGCCTTAATCACATATCTCATGAATCGGGTGCAGTTTTCTTACCTCGAGCTTTGTGTGAATAAATAAACAAACCTGAGCGCTATCCCTGACCAAAGCCTTGCGGAAACCCTAGTCACAATACAAGTATACATTCATCAGGAATCAACCCCAGATCCCTTGTTCTAACCTGAACTCTATCTCTCAAAACCATTGTTCCCAATTAATGGGGTGCTAAAAAAGTCCTCGAGCCCCCATGTAGGCTCCCAAACCAGATTCCAGAACCCCCGGGCTTTACTCTAAAAATTCAGCAAAACAGCCTTTCATGCACCTGGCGCGGTCACGCCCACATAAAAAATTAATAGAGTACAAAACTTATCTTCAAGCTTTACCTTATTCTGATCATTCAGATTGGGCTTTCCAGGGCATTGGCACGATCGTGCCAACCTCTAGCGCAGTCTCTCCCCTCATCTTGAGGCCCCAAATTGATGTTAAATTTCACCCTTTCTGGAACACTAGTGCGGTTGCGCCCAACCTAGTGCGGTCGCGCTAGGTCGCCAGAAACGCAAATCGAGCCCATACTGTTGGTGTTCTTCCCCATTTGTAAACTAATGATTTCTCTACCCGACCAGACCAAATTTTGACCTAAGAACAGGTATTCCAGCAAAATTTTGACAACAAATATACCACAAGGCTTAGGCAACCAAAACCCAACACTAAATAACCACAAAGATATAACAAAACCCCCCTTAAAACCCAAAATCATTCTTTCAAACCTTAAAAACTCAATGCCATATTGAACTCTAGAAAAGTTCAAAACTTCTTACCTCAAATGGGAGTAAGTTCGTACCCCTAAACATTATAACGCTCAAAAGCAGCTCCTATGCCCAATCAATCCTTCCATCTAAAGAAAAGCACAAGAATAATTCAAGTATTCCCAAATTGCCAACAAGTGAGAGTATGAGGGAGAGAGAGTGGAGAGAACGTGTAAGCCCCCTTTCCAAAGGATGATGCCTATTTGCTAACCAATGTGGTCAAATGACCAGCCCCTTGCCCCAATTAGCCTAAAGGTTACCCCCAAGGGCAAAATTGTCATTTGGCATAATTCCCGTTAATCTCAAACTACCACGAATTCCCATTTAATACATTAAACTAGAGTGTCACCAAATCAATTCCCGTTACTCAATAATTCCCGAAAATTCACCAAATTACCAAGATACCCCTAAGCTCACCCCAGGCTGGGTATTTTATCCCATTGTGACTTTTCTGCTAACTTTCTCACTAGGATCGCCTTGTGCTGGGTAACTCAAATATATCAGATAATAATGTCGTCGCAAATCATAAATCACATATATTTATAATGATACACTCAGTGGGTCAAAATTACGAAAATACTCTTCTAATAAGAAACTGACCCACATTCATATTTAATACACTTAAACATGCAAGCATAGTCATATCATCGTACCATTCACATAATTCACATAACAATATACTCATAACACATAAACACATAATTAATTCAATTATTTCCTTTTTGGCTCCCTAATCAAGGCAGTAAGCCTTATTAGGGAAGTTGAGATGTTACACTTACATAGTATACGAGGTGTTGGACACGGCCTTCCTTGCGTACTAAGGCAGCACTGATGGCATTCTCTAAGACATCCACACTTCGACAAGATAGGTGGGTTTTCCATGTGCGCCTTCAGCTGTTGGAAAGCCTGTTCGCATTCTTTCGTCCATTCATACCTCTACCCTCCTTGGAGTATGTTGAAAAATAGGATGCAGTTGTCAGTTGCCTTAGAAAAAAAGCGACTTAGGGCAGCGATTCTCCCAGTGAGGCTCTATTTATCCTTATTCTCTCAAGGGGATGGCATATCGACTAGTGCTTTGATCTTATTGGGGTTTGCCTCTATCCGCTGAGCACTGGCAATGAAGCCTGTGAACTTCACTGAGGAAACTCCAAAAGTGCACTTCTAGGAATTTAGTTTCATCCCAAACCTTCAAAGTACATAAAACACTTCTGCTAGGTCATTTATGTAGTCAGGGGTTGTTCTATACTTGACCAGCATGTTGTCTACATAAACCTTCATGTTCTATCCCAGTTGCTCCTTGAACATACGATTCATGAGCCTTTGGTAGGTGGCACCAGCATTCTTCAGCCCGAAGGGCATCACTTTACAGTAGTAAACTCCTTTATCAGTTCGAAAGATGGTGTGTTCTTGATCCGTGACATGCATGGAAATCTGATTATTGCCCCAGTACGCGTCCATGAAGGATAAGAGCTCGTACCCAAAGGTGGTGTCGACTATCTGATCTATTTTCAGCAGCGGAAAACAATCTTTAGGGCATGCCTTGTTAAGGTCGGAGAAGTCTATGCAAGTTCTTCCAGGTGCCATTTGGCTTGGGCACGAGGACCGAATTTTACACCAACTTGGGATATTGTGGGTCCCAAATGAACCTGTTTGCAAGTAGCTTGTTCACCTTCGCCTTTATATCCCATGCCCTGGTCTGGTCAAAAGTTCTCTGCTTCAGTTGGATCGGAGCAACGTTCGAATCAACATTTAAGGCATGAAAAATGATATCCTGGTCAATACCTATCATGTTAGAGTGAGACCAGGAAAAAACGTCCTGATTTTCCCGGAGGAAGTCCACTAGTGCTTCTCAGACTTCTGTTTGTAGACTTTTCCCAAATTTTGTCTTCCTTTCAGGGACGGAAGCGTTGAGGGCCATTTCCTCAACCTCCTACATGGGCTCGATAGCCCTCTCTTCTTGAACTCATGGGTCCAATTTGTTGGTTTTATCATCCTAAACAGCTTGCACCTCCACCTTCTCGAGAAGAGGCTGTTCGGGGGCCAACGTCTTAACAACCATTATTGGTTGCCTGAGGGACACATTGTGGCTTTGCCTCACCTCTTCTTGGTCTCCTTGAACTGTGCCAATCCCCGACTCTGTGGGGATCTTCCTGCATAGGTGTCGAATGGAGGTGACTACCCTGAACTCCACTAAGGTCGGAATCCCCAAGATGGCGTTATACGCCGAAGAGCAATCCATTACCATGAGTGTGCAGTACTTAAAGGCTTGGCGAGGCACTTCTCCAAGAGTCACGGGAAACTTGATCTGGCCCATTGATATGAGACCTTCCCCTAGAACCCATACACAGTTGAGATGCACGGGGACAAGTTGCTTGTGGTTAACCTAATCTTCTCGTAGGCTGACTTGAACATGATGTTTAGTGAACTCTTGTTATCCACTAAGATCCAAGCCACCATCTTATTGGAAACCTGGCTCTCGATTACCAAATGATCGTGGTGTGGAAAGTGTACTCTACGAGTGTCTTCCTCAAAGAAGGTGATGACTTGGTCGGTCATCCTTGGAATCTGAGCTGGGAATTGGGCTAACGCCAACACCTCATCATCATGGGTCAAGGCCCACGCATACCTATTCTGCGAGCCTCAGGTGGTGCCCCCCAAGTGGGGTACTTTAGAGATGGTTCCTACTTGCCCATTCACTGAGGAAGGTCTGTGGACTATCTAATGCTGTGCAATTATGGGTGTCACACTCAGAGCCTGGGGGCTGCGAGCTATGTAGGAGTTACCATAGTCAGGGCCTTGGCCTGGCATGCTCCATCTTGATCATACTAGCGGAGGTGTCCCAGTTTGATGAGGATTTTGATCTCATCATTGAGTTTGTGACACTCATTTGTGTGGTGCCCCACATCTTATGAAAATGGAAAAACTTGTTGGCATCTCACCTTTCAATGTCCCTTCGAATGGGTTGTGGCTTTCAGTAATGAACGTACTATTCTGTGGCTACGAAGATGTTATCTCGGGAGTCCACTAGGTTAGTATACTTGTAGTATTGTGAGACTTACTTCTCATCGGGGGTAGTTCCTTGTCCTATCTGCATTGTCCCATTTTCCTTGGGCTTTCCGTCGTTACCATTACCCCCATGTCTGCTACTGCTAGGGGTTCGGCTGGGTGCAGTGGACTGGGATGGAGCAGTAACTCCAGCACTGAATGCGGGCTAATAAGCACTGTATCCAGTGGGTGCTACTCCATATCCCGGATCCGCACTAAAACCAGCGGGTGGCACGACATTAAAGCCAGCTGGCGTGACACTTGGACTGGATTGGGCTCCCGCCATACTTGGTTGGATAGGAGCGTAGGGTGAATACTAGGTCCCCAAAGCCACGGGGCTAGGCATCATCGAAGCGGGAAAGGTGATTGGTCCCCCAAATGCTCCGATCTGGGCGTCCTACCAGCTAATACATTCTTGTGCTCGACGGATGAAGTCGTCGAGCCTCCAACACCCTCTCCTCTGGAGGTCATCCCACAACGGGGACCCTGCACAGATGTCAGCCTATAAGGCCATTAGCTGCCGACAGTCGTCAACCCTCTTGGTCCATGCTTTATGTTGGTGAAAGCATTGACCAAAAAGCTCACCTTCCGAAAAGCTATGAATTGTCTTCGGACAAGAATCCTGGACTTGAGAAATGGACGAGTGAAGAGAGCCTCACGGGACATGACCTCACCTGGAGACATCCTCGCCTCAAGGACAGGCTTTGGGGCACAGCCTCACTCGGAGACATCCATAACTTAGATATTGGCTCAGAGCGTGGTCTCACCCGGAGACATCCTTGCCTCAGGGGCAGACCTCGGGGCATGGCCTTACTTGGAGACATCCATGACTTGGTTGGTCTTGCTTTCCAGGAAGAGCTCACACTCCAAGAACTTCATGAATTGTCGCTAATTATTCCTGACTGACACGTGTCATGTGGCGAAAACACAAACAACATTCCATTTTACAAAACGCTGAGTCCAAAGGTTCATTTAACAAAACACAGGGTCCGTCGATAACTTTTGCAAAACATCGGGTCCAAAATAGTATTTACCCTTAATTATAATAGGAAAATTTACACTTGGCACCATTTTTCACCTTTTTTGGTTTTTTCCAAGCAGCTAGTATTTACCTCAAAGCTCACCATCCGACTAGCGGTGTTGCCATAACAGCTTTATCTCTTTCTCTCTCTTCTCCTTTAATTCAAAAAAATAATTATGGCCATATCGCTAGTTGGTTGGGCTCAAGTGTGTTACCATCATGAGCTACTCTACAAGGTGGACATTTTGATATGTTGGAAGCATATATTTTTCGTCATCATTAGAGAAGTTGACCATTATAAAAAGCAAGCATTGAGTTTCATTTTTATATTTTGTTAACCAAAAAATAACTAAATTTTGAGCTTAAAGAAAATTTGTACTCTTATTTTACATTTAAAAGATATCATATGGTATTCTAAATAACTTTAAGGCTATTATAGAACTATTTCATGTAATTTTTTTAAAATAGATTATTTAGGATATTGTTCGGTAACTATTAAATAGAACATAAGAAGACTCTTTTTGGTAACTCACTAAGTTCGTTGATTGCTTTAAATTTGTGGCATACCCAAAAATTTAGTCATATATCAAAAGGTAACCAATTGGTATCTTAAATGATTTTAAAAGCAACAAAAATGTAGTTTTTAAAAGTAACTATGTAGTATACTAAATAGTATCATTTTCTAATAAGTTATTTGTGGTAACTTGTAATTATAGGAGTAACTTTTTATACTATGTGATAATTAATTAGTTTCTAAAATATATTTGAAGGTAACGTAAAAATATCGTAAATAATAAGAAATGTAATTACATGAGTGAATAAAAGAGTGTATTAAAAGTTTTCATTTAAAAGTTGTCGTGTAGTATACTAAATTAATTTTTATTAATAAACTATATGGTAACTTATTATACTATATGGCAACTCATTAGCATATGAAATAAGCTTGAAGGTTACCAAAATGTATCTTAAATAATAAGATACCATAATATAACCTAAAAATATTTAATTGGTATATTAAGATGCCTACAAGTAACCAAAATGTATTTAAATAATATTATCTAGAAATAAAGCTTTAAATATATATAAAAAAGTAAATAATTGGTATATTATCGGTATCGTAAGCAACCAAAATATAACTTTTTATAACCCAGAAAAAACAAAAATTTCGAGAAGTGGGATTTCCTATTTTTTTTTTTAAATCCGGTATGTTATGCTGACGTAGCACCGGTATTTGTGTAAATAATATGTGTTTACCCAAAAAAGAACTACGTGATGACATGGCAGAATTATCCTACATGTGGAAATTTAAGTGAGTATAATCTATTCGACCATCGACCAGAAGATCATTGACTCATCAGACATCATATTTATGGGTGACGAGTCTGGTCGTATCTTTTCATCTATTTCCTTTAGATATGTAATCTTATAATTACACATTAATTGTAATTTCCATTATTATTTAGATACGCCTATATTAAATGTAATTAAGGCCCATTTGCCCAGGTAGAACTCCTTGAGCCTATAAATACGAATCAAAGGGCTCAAGAGATGGGACTTTTTGAACTTTGGAATTCTAAGAGAGAAATAGAGTGTTTTTATCCAAGATAATTGTATTCATCTAAGAGCTTGTTTTTATCCAAGATAATTGTATTCATCTAAGAGCTTGTGAAACTCGTGAACCCTAGTTCATTGAGCACAGTTCTTGGAAATATGCATCAATAAGAACACTAAGTGGAGGTAGGTTGTTACCATTTTATTGGGGTCGAAACCACTATAAATCTTCTGTGTCATTTATCTTTTCGTCTTGATTTCATCTCATTTTCTATCGTTTTACTTGACTTCGTGTTGTTGACCAATTCGAGGGTCAACATTTTGGTGCATTCACTAAGAGCTGAACTCAAGACCTCCAAAGAGATCAAATGGTGAAAACATCTAGAAAGACTGGACAACCCTCTGGTGCTGCACCAACCTAGCCTCCTCCACAAAATGTGGCTGAAGATGAGCCACAATTGGAATTTGAAGAGGAGGAAATGGATTCTGAGACCTTGAGGACAACATTGATTCTGTTGCAGGAAGAGTTAGCCAATCTGAGGGCTAATTAGGAAAATGTGGCTGAAACGATGGCGTTGCAGCTGAGAGAAATTGATAGGCAACGCCAAGAACTGAATGAGAGACAGGTCGACATGGATCGTCGACAGAGGGATGCTACTGTCGCCCTGGAGGCAGCCATTCAGTTAGCTCGAGGACAGCCTGCGCCAGCTTCTCAACTGGACCAGCCACCCAGTGTACTGCCAATACAAGGTCCACATTCAAATTGTCCACAACATCACCAGACTTCTCCTTAACTAGCGAGCCCTCAGAGGCCGGAGCAGCCTTCTGCTGCTCAAAAGGATATTTCGTTTCAAGATCCTGAGAAGCAACCTCCTTCTCATGCTGGTCGAGATAATCCCCAGTAGCAAAGGTAAAATAAGGTCGGGCAGCCTCCCCGAAGCCCTAGACATCAGACTGCTGAAGAGCCAAATCCACTGAGTAGGGGACAACGTCCTTCTGCTGGACGGAGACAGGTTGAATCAGGCTTTGCGGTCAGGGCCCCCCCGCGACATAATAATGCCTGGGGACCCACCGACCAACGCAGGCCTCCACCTGACGGATGATACGTGCCATCGAGAGGAGGGGGAAATAACGCGATCAGCAGGTCGCACCATAGTCGGTCACATTTTAGGGATGACCATGACTATAATGAGGCAGATTCTGGCAGAGGAAATGCTGGTCGAGGGCAAGGAGATAAGGGTGGGGAATGTACTCCCCCACCAAGAGAGAATTGGCCGACAAGTCAGAATGCTGGGGGGCAGCCTAGGCAACCTAACGTCTTTGATCGATTGGGCGCTAACGAGCAAAGGCGTAGGGATGAGGATTTGAGGGACGTACTCAATGATAGATGGGAAAGGCATGACAAGTATGCTCCTCCAGCACTGATCGCCCCAAAAATACCAGATGCTGTACAGGCCCAACTTGATGACCTGAATCAGGCCATCCAGTAACTAGTGTGGAGCTGAAAGTCCCACATTGAGTATGACTGGAGAAGAAGCACTTCGTTTATACAAAGACTAGCGATGGCCAAGACTCTAAGCAAATTTAAGATGCCAGTATTACCCAACTTCAATGGATTTGGAGACCCAGTATCTAATGTGAATAAATTTGAGAAACAAATGGACATCCAGAAGGTGTCAGATGACGCTCGATGCAGAATCTTTCCGGCCACCTTATCCGATACTGCTCAGGAGAGGTTTTCCAAATTCCCTCCTGCTAGCATAATGTCTTGGGAAATATTCATGAAAGAGTTTTACGGGATGTTTTACGCTGGTCGAGTACATCCGACTAAAGCCAACCAACTGGTCGAGATACGCTAGAAGGAGGGGAAAACCTTGAAGGCATATGTCTCGCGTTTTATGCGAGCCACTGCTGGGGCTAAGACAGTTGGTGATGAGGGGAAGATGATGGCACTTACTACTGGAGTACGGCACCATTCATCCCTCTGGAACAGTTTAAGGAAGAATGGGGTAAAGAGCACCCAAGAACTCCTAGACCGAGCGGACCGGTACATCAAGCTTGAAGAGGCAATTGCCAACGAAGGGAAGGCACCCCCAGATGACCAGGGTCCTAAAGAAGATCCTACTAAAGGCACCAATGGGTCTGGGAAACAAAATGGCAATGACAAAAATAACGGGAGAAACGGAGGAAAAAGGGTGAACCACAAGCCGTCAACGTCTGAGTAAAAGCGCCTTAAAAGTAACAGATATGAGCCAAGGTTCACCAATTATATGGCCCTAGTCGAAATCAGAGCATATGTGTACCAGGCTACTAGCACCACTGTTCCTTTCAAGCGACCAGCCTCGATCAGGAAAGATATCTCTAAGAGAGATACAACCAAGTTTTGTCGATTTCACAACGACTATGGACATGACACCAACGAGTGCAACCAGCTTAAAGATGAGATTGAATTCCTTATCAGACAAGGATACCTGAGAAGATATGTGCAAGCCCTTGGAGGTTCTCAGCGAGAGGCTCAAGGGGGCAACGAGCAGGAACCTGTACGCCAACGCTTTCCCCCTTTACACCCAGCTCTAGTTGCTGGTACATTGCTAACCATCTATGGTGGCCCACACCTAGCAGGTGATAGTGGCAAGGCAAGGGAACGATATGCCCGAACCTTACGATACGACCAGGACATTGAAATGTTGAACGTAGAGGAGCGAACTCCCAAAAAAGCTCGAATAGAGGAAGAACTGATAGCTTTCTTTGAGCTTGACGCTCAACATGTCCGGTTTCCCCATTTCGATCCTTTGGTCGTGGACGTCCAGATCGCTAATATGATGGTTAAGCGGGTGTTAGTGGATACAGGGAGCTTGGTAAACGTTCTGTACAAATCTTCACTGGAGAGGATGAAGTTATTAGTACAGAATTTGGAGCCATGCAACCAAACCATTTATGGTTTTTCTGGCGAAGGGCTCGCTCCAACCAGGTCGATCAGGCTTCCAGACACAACAGGGACTGCACCTGTGAATAGGACATTACTCACTACTTTTATAGTAGTTGATTGTCCTTCTTCATATAATGTTGTGATTGGAAGACCTATTCTATTCAACCTACATGACGTGACCTCGGTCTGACACCTAGCCATGAAGTTTCCAATCGGCGCAAGGGTAGGATGTGTGTTGGGAAACCAACAAGAAGCACGGGAATGTTATAATTCCTCAATTACCAAGGAAAAATGGGCGCATCGGGGGAAAACGCCAAGAAAAGGTTGTTGTTGGCGAATGAACTACAAGTCCAATCAGGTGAGCAAGTCACCAAATAGGGTGTTTCCCAAATTGAGGATAGGGATTTAGATCCTCGCTTTGGGGATTTTGAAGAAGATGTAGGACTAATGGAGGACCTCGAGGAGGTCCAACTTGATGGGGCAGATCTGACCAGGGTTGTGAAAGTCACTAAAAACTTAGAGATAACAACAAAGAAAAAACTGGTGGAATTTTTAAAGAAGAACCAGGAGGTATTCGCCTGGTCGCATAAGGATATGGTTGGGATCAACCCAGCAGTTATCAACCATGTCTTCAATATAGATAAAAGTTTTCCACCAGTACAACAAAAGAGGAGGTTGCTCGACAAAGATAGATCAAAGACATCAAAAGAAGAAGTCGAGAGGCTAGAGGAGAACGGATTCATTGGGGTGGCATTTTATCCATCTTGGGTCTTGTGGATGCTCAAAATTCCATACTAGTTAAAGACCCAAATCTCGTGCAAAGGACCCATAAACGCCTAAGTACATACATGTGCCGACATCCCTAGACGCTTATTGGGATGCCTTGCCAAGCAAAGCCCCGTTACCCATGAGACATCTCAACCTAGTGCCTCACGTTCTCAGGAGGTGTGCCACACGAGGCCCCCGTCTTGTGAGACACTCCATCTCGCGCATGTGCACCTAGCCGCAAAGCACCTCATGGATTCACAGCCCCATGCCTCGTGCCTACACGAGACCATCTTGCCTCCACATCTCTGCGATGCCATCGTGCCAATGCCTCCACGAGGCATCCGCGCCTCGCGCCTACACAACACCGTCTCGCCCCCACGTCTCCGTGAGGCCATTTTTCCCATGCCTCCGCGAGGCATCCGCGCCTTACGCCTATATGAGACCGCCTCGCCCCCACATCTCCGTGAGGTCATCGTTCCTATGCCTCTGCGAGGGCCCCGCGCCTCACGCTGACGTGAGACCGTCTTGCCCCCACGCCTCCGAGAGACCATAGTGCCCATGCCTCCACGAAACTGTCTCACCCTGCATTTCTGTGAAGCCACCTTACCTCGCACCTCTCATGGAAGATACAACTGCCTGGGTCTTCATGGTTCACGCCTGACCAACACTTCGCACAACATACGCCCCTCGCGCTTTGCAAGTGTATATCCATGAAGGCCATAAGTAGTCTAATGCTTAACACATTATAGAGTGGCTTGAGGTATAGGCACATATTGAAAAGGTGAAAATATCTATGGGGCACGTGGAGCACGTAAGGGTACGGAACATGCATATCAACCAAAAGAAGACAAAGCATGGATATGGTGTCCATGCTAGACAAGTAGTGGTCGTACGTGTGAGGTATCTGGTGTGGTCCTCACCAACCAATCTCTGACAGTCGTACTAAATAAGTAGTGGAGGCACGTTCAGGTACTAAAGAGGAGGTGTTCCCATAGACCCTGACCATGTACCAGAGCCGACACCACAACCTTTTGCTCCACAATGACTTGTGCCATGACCCTAACAATGTACATACGTACAATCTTGTCCCCTGGGACCACAATGTATCAAGGGCCATTAGAGCCCCACTATAAATGGATCTTCTTCTCTCCATCTAAGGGGTTGGAAAATTCTTGTAATATTAGACTATTCGAAGAGCAATACACAAGTTTTTCTTATATTGTTTACTTGCAATCATCCATCATATTTCTGCAAGTTCATTTGCATTTATTAGGTCTTGATTAAATCTTTCAGTTTTCCATCCACATATCGTTGACGAGTTTCCGCCGTCAACAGTTTGGCGCCGTATGTGGGAAGGATGAGTGCCAAGCCACTATTCTTCCTTTGATTCCGGCAACAAAAGATGCCAAGACAATGTAAGCAACTGAGAGAGCCACGAGAGGTGGAGGTCCACCACAATGGAGATCAGCTAAAAGCCTCTAGGAAAATTCCTCCACCACCCAAAAATATGGATGCACCAAAGGAGCCCACGGTTCCTAGGAATGAAAGGGAGGCTTCATCCCCAACTGTCAAGTTTGATGAGAACCATCCGCGATCCGCAGCTCCTCCCGTGAGAGATGCCGAAGTGCTTCCGCCCCCAAGGCCACCACGGGTACTGAACTCTAGCCTGCAAGATCCGAGTCCATCAACGTGCAAGCCGGGCAAGAGTCATCGAGTGCATTCTTTAAGCTCAAGCTCTAGGTCTCAATTTTATGAAGAGGAGATACACGAGTTACACCAGAAGAACCAAAGGTTAGAAACTACCTTAGGAACTATGCAAGAGGTGTTGAACGACCTGCTACAAGGAAAATCAAGCGTGCCCCTTCCTAGACGAAAGGAAAAAGGCCCATAGGGCGAAGAAACCACGGTCCCTGTGGATGATGGGAGGACTTGGCTCTCCATTAGTAATACCCCTTGGATAAAGCATCGTGAACACCCTGGGAAGGCAAAGCAGCGCCAGTGGCCAAAGTAGAAGAACAATGCTAACCCTCATAATGAAGCCGAAGTCACCTCTAGGGAGGCATCACCTAACCTAAGAGAAAATCTCAATAGAAGGAGGTCTGAAGTAAGGACAACACCTCCTGTGGCCCCTCCAAAGGGTAGAGAAATGGGAAAGGCCGACCCTATAGAGCTGAGGGACTCCTTGAATAGGAGGCGACAGGAGCTAGACACCGAGATGAGGAGCCTTCGGAGCAAGATCGTCACGGCGTCTGGGGGGCAATTTATCGATGAAGAGTTCGACTACGAGTCGCCCTTCACGCAAGAAATCCAGTTGGAACAGCTCCCAACTAACTTTAAAGAACCTCATATGGCCCCTTATGAGGGAAATACGAACCCTAAATACCATCTAGACACGTTCAATGACCTGAAGAACTTGAAAGGAATTAATAGCAGGGCCAGGTGCCACTGCTTTGCTGTCACGTTAAAAGGACCTGCGTACAAATGGTTCAAAAGACTCCGACCAGGGTCTATTAGGTCATGGAAAAAAATTCCGACGAGTTTATCCAACAACATCATGCCGTACGCGATTATACCTCACCAGGAACTAGCCTCGTTAATATAAAGCAAGGTGAGGGAGAGAGCTTGAAGAGCTACATCCACAGGTTCAATATGGAAGCAGCTAAAGTGGGAAGCTTGACTAGGGGAGAACTCAAGATGGAAATCACGGCCATAGTGCGCCCAGGTGGTAAGCTTTGGGATAATATGCTCAAAAGGGAGGTCACAGACATAGAAGATTTCTACGATCGGGCATAGAAGTACATTCGTGTCGAAGACGGCCATGAGAACTTGAAGGCATCCTTTATCAAGCCCTCAACCCCTGAAAGTTCAAATGATGCAAAAAAGAAAGGGTGTATGAAGGCCCAAGAGATGACAACCAGAGGAAGCACAAACAAGGAGGTAATCTTAGGCAAACATCCCACACCTTCTACACTGACCTGACACATACTAGGGAGCATATCTTCATAGAAAACGAGAATCAGGTCCCCTTCAGAAGACCCCCACCAATGAAGAGAGATCGGTCAAAGAGAGACCCTGGAAAGTACTCTCAGTATCATAAATACATTGGCCACACCACCGCGGAATGCACTCATTTAAAGGTGGAGATAGAGGAACCCATACGCAGGGGACACTTGGGTAGATACATCCGAAGAGAAAATGAAGGACTAGATGATAGACCACCCTCCCCACGGACGAGACGTAGCCCTAGAAGTGCGAGGAGAGGTGAGGACGATCTTCGAAGGACCAGGATTCAGAGGAGAATCGAGAAAAGGGCGAGATAGGTTTGCCAAGGAAGCAAGATGAAGCCCACCCTCATGCATTCTAAGCTTAGAACAACGATCCCCGAAAAACTTTAAAGGGGAAAATGACTCAGTAATCTTCAACGAAGAAGACTCGCGGGGTGTACATTTCCCTCACAATGACCTCTTGGTGTTTACTGTTCAGCTTGTAAACATGAGGGTACATCGAGTCCTAGTGGACAATGGAAGCTCCGTAGACATCCTATATCGCCCTGCCTTAGAGAAGATGGGATTGGGTATCAGGAACCTAAAGCCCTATAACACCTCCCTATATGGGTTTACAGGAGACTCGATACAACCCCTAGGCACAATTGAGTTAGCCCTCACCATGGGAGAGCCGCTCAGATAGACCACTTTAATGACAAACTTTGTCGTAATAAACTGTTCCTCAGCCTTCAACGCGAAATTAGGGAGACCCTCCTTGAGAGAATTGAAGGCGATAACCTCAGTATACCACTTGGCAATAAAATTCCCAACTCCAGGGGGTGGCGAGCGTGAAAGGGGAATAGAAAGAAGGAAGGGAATGTTATAACACGTCCCTTTGCACAACCATGAGACCACTAGAACTTATGGCGATGGTAGTGCATGGGGGCACAAACCCGAGAGAGTTCAACCCCAAAGTCACTGAGGAGATCAGAATCGATGGTTGTGCATACGCGCCTGAGAGGGAACATCTGGTAAAGCTCCACTTTTAGTATGATATATCAAATGGGTTACCATAGTTAGCCCCCCCAACATCTATGAATTAGAGGGGTAACTTAGATGCCCCGCTATGTAGTAAGAACATCATCGCCATAAATACCTATGTACTCTCCTTATTTTTAATGAATATGTTTTTTATTGGCATGTTACACCCTTCATTTACGTGAGCACGTATCTAACTTTTGTACCTATCACCAATTGGAATTATCAAAGCGCATGAGCAAAATGACCAAAGTGCCCGACGAGATAAATCTCTCCAACCACTTGGGGGGTAGGGTACACAACCAAAAATGGTTCTAAAAGAGACCCTTATAAAAAAATAAGGAAGAAAACCTTGCAAGGCATCTCTCCAGTTCACAAGGATTAGCTACCCTTATGAACATGAAGAGGGTCAAAAGGTCCTACAAGAAGAGCCTCCTAATAAAGGTTGATACCTCCACGGGAGGTAAGGCCTCAGGAAGAGCCTCCTAATAAAGGCTGATACCTCCACAAGAGGAAAAGCCTCGGAAGAGCCTCCTAATAAAGGATGATACCTCCACGAGAGGTAAGGCCTCGGGAAGAGCCTCCAAATAAAGGTTGATACCTCCATGAGAGGATAGGCCTTAGGAAGAGCCTCCTAGTAAAAGCTAATGCTTCCATGAGAGGAAAGGCCTCAGGAAGAGCATCCACCAATAAGCCTAGAGCGGCCACCAAGCCGTTTAGCCAAAAAGGGTCCTAAAAGAGACCCTTGCAAAAATAGTACTATGTATAATGATGAGAAGGATGCTTCTCGCATGAAATAATAAGCGCGTGCAAAAGTATATAAAAGGATGACTAGAACCCAAAGGGTCAACATATCCTTATAGATACAATCAAGGTGCACCAAAGAGATACCTATCGAACCCCTTCGTATGGGCTCCAAAGGACCTCAAGCATGATAAATAAAAAATATATAAAAAAAAGAAGACCTATCGACCCCCTTTTTGCGGGCTCAAAAGGACCTCAAACATAGGGGAACAAAAGCAAATAATCGTATATATATATACAGAAAAAAGGAGTTGTGATAATATAGCAGAACTTATAAAAGTTCCACAAAAATAAAAATAAAATGAATGATAGGCTCAAATGAGCATACAGACAAATCAAATTAAATGATAATGTTACATAAGCAAAATCTCAGGGCCTTCCGCCACGAGCATTCCACTCAGCCACACTGGCGACGGCGTGTTCACCAAAAGAGGAGAAATTGAAGTTAGGAAGTTGCTTCCACACTCCATAGAGGGCGCGCTCTATGGATTTGTACTCAATTTCAGCCAAATTCACCTCTAGGAGAGTGACCCTCTCCTGCAACATTGCGACCTTAGTTTCTGCTCTCCCAAGATCGGCCTCTAGGCGAGCAACCTTCTCCTACAGCATCACGGCCTTGGCATTCGCCCTCTTTTTCTTTTTCGACGATGAAAAGGCCTTCGCCAGGGCCTTCACAAGCTTAAGCTTGGTATCATTGAGTTCCCTCTCAAGCTCCTAAACCTTGACCGTTAGACGGTCCCTTTTGGCATTTGACGAGGAGAGGTCTTGTGCCGAGTTGGCAAAACATTGGGCCACCAGAGAAGCATGCACAAAAAAAGAAATCATATATATAAAAAAAAATGATGATGAGCGAATAAGGAATCCAAAAAAAAGGAGTAAGGCCAATGTAAGATGCATGAACTCACCCAAGTAGTGGAGCGCACAAGAGTCTCCCCAAGCTCCGACATGGAAAATTTCCCGAGACTTCTCCACTCAATCTTAGGAAGACCCTCGGTGACTCGGGTATACCGTTGCCCATAAGAGGTCTCCATACGACCCACCCAGGGTGCCCCCTCTGAGTCAAGGGTGCTCGACTGAGCAGGGATAGATGACCCTCTCACCAAAGGAGGAGGGGGTGCTGGAACATTGGGAAAATGAGCCCCCGACGAAACAAGATTGAGGGGAGCATGAGGAAAAGTATTGTATTCCTCAGAAAAGGGATAGACGAAGCACCCCGGCATAGCCTGCGGACTGTGGGAGTGAGAGGCCATGTCACGGTCCATACGGGCCAAAGGAGGGCACCCCCTGGGAGACGAAGATGATCGGTGTGGTCGTTTCGGTTCTTGGGAAACCTCCTCAGGCACCTACTCCATGTCGCCCCCGTCAGAGTGATGTTCAACTAAAGGCGCCTTCTTCCTTTGCTCAGAAACGTACCACAACGCATCAAGATCCAAAACCACGGATAAGTTGTGGCGCTTCAGGTTTGCCACGGTAAAGAGGCGGGCGGCCATTTTCTTGGTGGGGCCAGCATCAAGGAAGTTGTCCACTGGCGCTGCCTTCGACCGGGGAATGTCAAGGTCACCAAACTCCTCTACACAATCAACATAATTACCAATATAAGCATAAGCTCTAGAATAACAAATTCAAAGTAAAAGGAAGACAAACTTGAAGTACTTACTTGGGGACAAGTGAAAGCGTTCACGTACGAAAAGGGGACCTTTTACGAAGAAAAAGTCATGCTTTTAGGACCCCGGGTTTGATACTGAATCCTCTATAAGGGAAACCTGGCAATTGGCCTTCTGTAAGAAATAGAAACCTTTGGATTTAGGGGTTGGCATGAGGTTATACATAAAATCCACCTCTCGAGTCGTAGGAGCACGTTGGTTGAGCTCAGTACATGCCATGTATAGGCAACTTAAGGTCAGCCAGCTATTAGGCGCTAGATGGAGTGGAGCAAGGTCGAAGTAATTAAGCATCATGATGAAAAATGGGTGCAAAGGAATGGTCCCACCCACTTTCAAGATATGCTCGCTCATGGCCACGCACCCCTGGGAGGGATTATCGGCCCGACAGTTATTGGAAGGAGCATACAACATGTATTCCTTGCCAATGCAATATTTAGCGGATAGCTTCAACAGCTGATTCTCTGACACATTGGACACAATAGAGGATGCCAATAAAGGACCAGAATCTTGCACCTCGGAAGCCACCTGGCGCCGCACTCTTTTTGCCATATCTGCAAAACCAAAGGAAAAAGTTGAGGTACAAACAGGGCACTTTACCCTCCATTTTTTCTTCCTAGCAAAGGTCTTCCACCGAGGTGCTGAGTGTGGAAGCGCTAAGCAAGGGTGAATCGAAAACAAGGGTTGAGGGGAACCTAGGATGACCCCCTGGCAACTATAAGGGGAGAACGAGGCAGAAGATTCAAGCGGGAGATTTCCCTCCATGAACTCCAACTCCATCTGTAGATCCAAAAGTGTCACCCTAAGGTTTGTTATGTGGTCGCTAAGGTCAAAGGGGAAAGAAACTCCATCTCCCCTAACAACTGAGTCTATTTCGCTCTCCACTACCCAAATTTTACGCTTAAGTTTAGCCATATGCTCAAGGTGACGTATACGGGCCTGCCTCAAAGTGTCATAGTCTTGGTGAGAGTTGTTTTCAGGGGACTCCGAGTCTGAAGATAAGTCTACAAACTCGACCCCTGGAGGAGCACCAGATGATCCCTCACATGCCATGGAACCTCGTCTCGTAGGTAATATGGGCGCATGTGTAAATGAGGGGATTGCTACAAAACACAAAGGAATGGGCTTAAAACCTCTGGACACGAGCGCTCTAAATGACCAACTACGTGGTACAAACAAGGGCATGTAAGTGGATCAACTCACAATGAGCTTTGGCCAAGGCAACCCATCCCGAGTAGTGCTAATTTGGACCCAACGAAATAAGAAAGAAAGAAAGTATACCTTATGTAAGAAAAATCGGGCGCTGTCACGATTGAAGGGAGGCCGAAGGTCGAAAGTACCAGCACGGTCAGAAGGAGGACAAGGGTACAAAGCACCACTGTGATCAAACAAATGAGAAGGGTTGAAGATTTGCACCTGGAAAAATGGAGGAGAGAGGAGTTTTACTCCCTAAGTACCTGTATTGATATTGGCATAAAAGAAATGAACTCAAATAATAAAAGGAAAGGACAACCAAAGTGAGGTTATGGGGGATCGAACCCCTTACCTCTTGAAGTAAGTAAGGACTCCAAAACCACTAAGCTAAGGAGATAAAGTGTAAATAATGGGATAGATATGAAAGCCTATTTATAAGAGCCATAGGCTCATCTTAGTCGTCAAATCTGATGCCTGATCAATGGTCAAAGAGGGGGCTTGGCCGTTGCCTTGGGATCTGCGGAGAACAATGATCTTAAGGAATCATGAGGAGCACCACATCCAAAATGCATTTTTATATACAATCAAAGCAAGGAAACCCACAAGAACCACCTATGCTTTGAAGATATCACAGAGAAGAGTCTACCAGAGCACCAAAAAGTCCTCTCCTAGACTGGGGGACAAGTGTGGATGATCAAAATTCCATACTTGTTAAAGACCCAAATCTCATGCTAAGGACCCATAAATGCCTAAGTACATACATGTGCCTACATCCCTAGACGTGTATTGGGATACCTTACAAAGCGAAGCCCCGTTACCCACGCGACATCTAAACCTGGGGACTCGCGTGCATAGGAGGTGTGCCATGCGAGGCCCCCGTCTCGCGAGACACTCCATCTCCTGCATGTGCACCCAGCCACATAGCGCCTCACAGATTCACGGCCCCGTGCCTCGCGCCTACACGAGACCGTCTCACCCCCACGTCTCTGCGAGGCCATCATGCCCATGCCTCCACGAGGCATCCGCGCCTCGTGCCTACGCGAGACAGTCTCGCCCCCATCTCTTCGCAAGGCCATTGTGTCCATGCCTCCATGAGGCATCCGTGCCTCGTGCCTACACAAGACTGTCTTTCCCCCACGTCTCCGCGAGGCCGTCATGCCCATGCCCTCGCGAGGCCCCCGCGCCTCGTGCCTACGCGGGACCGTCTCACCCGCATGCCTCCGCGATACCATAGTGCCTGTGCCTCCGCGAGACCATCTCCCTATGGTTCTGCAAGGCCATCTTGCCTCGCACCTCGCACAGAAGATCCAGCTGCCTGGGTCTTCTTGGCTCATGCCTGACCAACGCTTCGCACAACATACGCCCATCGCACTTCGCAAGTGTATATCCACGAAGGCTCCAAGTAGTCTGATGCTTAGCAGAATATAGAGTGGCTTGAGGTATAGGCACATCTTGAAAAGGTGAAAGCATCTATTGAGCACGTGGAACACGTAAGATTACGAAATATGCGTATCAACCAAAAGAAGACAAAGCACGGATATGGTGTCCATGCTAGACAAGTAGTGGTCGTACGTGTGAAGTACCTGGTGTGGTCCTCACCAACCAAACTCTGATAGTCGTACTAAATAAGTAGTGGATGCACATTCAGGTACTAAAGAGGAGGTGTTCCCATAGACCCTAACCATGTACCAGAGCCGACACAACAACCTTCTGCTCCACAATGACCTATGCCACGACCTTGACAATGTACATACGTACAATCTTGTCCCCTGGGACCACAATGTATCAAGGGCCATTAGAGCCCCACTATAAATGGATCTTCTCCTCTCCATCTAAGGGGTTGGAACATTCCTGGAATATTAGGCTATTCTAAGAGCAATACACAAGTTTTTCTTATATTGTTCACTTGCAATCCTCCATAATATTTCTACAAGTTCTTTTGCATTCATTAAGTCTTGATTAATTCTTTGAGTTTTCCATCCACATATCGTTGGCGAGTTTCTGTCGTCAACAGGTCTCTAATCCTATACTGGTTCCCAAGTTGAATGGCAAGTGGTGGACGTGCGTGAATTTCACAGACCTCAATAAAGCCTGCCCGAAGGATTGTTTCCCACTCCCAAGGATCGACCAGCTGGTTGATGCCACATCAGGGCATGAGATCTTATCATTCATGGATGCATACTCTGGGTACAATCAGATCAGTATGCACCCACATGATAAGGATCACACTAGCTTTCGAACCGATACAGGGCTTTACCATTACAAAGTAATGCCTTTCGGTTTGAAAAATGCTGGTGCGACTTACCAGCTACTAGTCAAGCACATGTTCAAAGAGCTGATCGGTGTTAACATGGAGGTATATGTTGATGACATGCTGGTTAAGTTGAAGAAGGCAGAAGAACACATCGGGGACCTGCAAGAGTGCTTCTACATCTTGAACAAATATTAGATGAAGCTAAATTCCCTTAAGTGTTCCTTCGGAGTTGGATCGGGGAAATTTCTGGGATTCATAGTGAACCCGCGAGGTATCGAAGCTCATCCCGAAAAGATCAAGGTCCTGATCGAGATGAAGTCGCTAGCTAAACTTAAAGATGTTCAAAGCCTAACTGGGAGGATTGCCGCTTTGAGTATGTTCATTTCTATGTCAACGGACAAGTGCGTTCCATTTTTTAATCTACTTAGGGGCAACAAGAAGTTCGAGTGGACGAAAGAGTGCGAGCAGGCTTTCCAGGCTCTAAAGTCTCATATGTCGCAACCACCGATTTTTTCCAAGCTGGTCGAGAAAGAAACTTTGTTCATCTATTTGGGGGTCACCGAGTATGCTGCTAGCATTGTCCTGATCAAAGAGGAGGAACATGTTCAAAAATCTGTGTATTATAAAAGCAAGAGGCTAGTAGGAGAAGAGTTGCGGTATTCGCCCATTGAGACATTAACCTATTGCTTAATTTTGGCCTCCAGAAAGTTGCAACCATACTTCCAAGCTCACCCCATCATAGTACTCACCGACCATCCACTACGGTAAGTCCTATAGAAACCAGAAGTCGCGTGGTCGATTGTTGAAATGGGCATTTGAACTTGGACAGTTTGATATTTCTTACTCTCCACAAGCAGCTGTGAAGGGACAAGCTCTAGCACACTTTGTCGCGGAACTTACTGGGCTCTAGGTTACCGAGCCGATAGAAGAGCCGGAACTCCAAAACCAAACTCCTTCCTGGATGTTGTTCGTAGATGGTTCTTCCAATGAGCACAATGCTGGAGCAGGTTTGATCTTAGTCACGCCTGAAGGACATCGATTCCACTGTGCAATCAGATTTGATTTCACAGCGTCCAATAACGAAGCCGAATACGAAGCTCTGCTCGCAGGATTAAGATTAGCCAAGGACATGGATATAAAGTCACTTGAAATCTACAATGACTCCTAGTTAGTGGTTAATCAAATTATGGGAGAATATCAAGCCCGAGGTCTTAAGATTGTTTCTTATTTGAACAAAGGAAAGGACTTATTGGCATAGTTCAAAAAATTTACTCTCCAGCAAGTTCCTCACGACACGAACTGAAACGCTGATGCTTTGGCCAAGTTAGCAAGCACGAAGGATACTGACACCTTGAATATAGTACCTGTTGAAAATTTGTCTGCACCGAGTATTCAAGCAGAAGAGTCTTCCCTAGTAATCCAGGCAACACACACATGGGTGACACTCTTCATTGAATACTTAGAGCATGGAGTGCTGCCGACGGACAGAAACAAAGCAAGAACCCTCCAGAGATAGTTGGCTTGATTCATTTTGGTCAATGGGGTCGGGTACTCAATGCCACTTCTAAGTTTTGTTTCAAAATAAAAGGCTAAGGAATTAATGCGAGAAGTCCATGAAGGTTTCTGCGGAGATCATGCTGGGGGGGGGGGGGGGGGGGCAGAGTTTATCAAAAAAGATCCTAAGGCAAGGATACTTCTTGCCAACGATGAATGAAGACTGTGGATTTTGTTCTGAAGTGTGACAAGTGCCAAAGGTTCTCCAAGATACCGCGAGCAGCCCCTAATGAGCTAAAACAAATGCAAAACCTGTGACCATTCGCAGTATGGGGGATAGATTTGATCTGGTCTTTACCCACGAGAAAAGGAAACGTAAAGTATGATGTAGTTGTTGTTGACTACTTCACAAAGTGGGCCGAAACTGAGCCACTTGCAACAATAACGACCAAGAAGGTGCTAGATTTTGTGGTAAAAAATATCGTGTGTCGCTATGGGTTGCCAAGAAAGATCGTCTCAGATAATGGCACACAATTTGACAGCGATCTGTTCATAGATTTTTGCGAAAGGCGCGGGATTATCAAGAGTTTTTCTTCAGTAGCTCATCTACAAGCAAATGGACAGGTTAAAGCTATCAACAAGACACGGAACGATACCCTAAAGAAAAGGCTTGAAGAAGCGAAGGGGGCATGGACAGAACAATTACCTGAAGTCCTACGGTCGTATAGAACGTCCCATCAAACAACAATGGGCCATACTCCATTTTCTTTGGCCTATGGATATGAAGCCATGTTGCCTGTTGAATTAGATCCACCATCTCATAGAAGGTTGGCATACGATCAGAGTATTAATAGTCAGTTGTTGATGGAATCTTTGGATTGGGTCGATGAAAGGTGCGACAAGCTCAACTCTGCGTAGCAGTTTACCAGCAAAAGGTGGCTCGGTATTTCAACTCTAAAGTACGCGAAAGAAAATTTAACGTGCGAGATTTGGTACTTAGAAGATTTTTTCTTAACACCCACGATCCAGCTGCCGGAGTGCTTGGACCTAACTGGGAAGGTCCTTATCAAATTTAAGAGGTCCTCCAACTAGGCACCTATAAACTTGCTCGCTTAAATGGAGATCTCATTCCTCACTATTGGAATAGAGAACACCTGCGCAAGTATTATCAATAAACAGTTCGTTTAAAAGAACTGGCTTGTATTAATTTCACTTTTTACAAGTTTATGAACAAGGGTTAGTCAGTCGTATGACTAGTCGCTTATAAGTGTAAGATCAATCTTTTGATCACTTGTACAGACACGATTGTCCATTTATTACGAGAAATAAAAGGAACTGTCTGCAGCTAGTTATTCTTGCCAATTATTGTATTTATTACAAGTATTTGCTCATTACGTGTGTTGTTTTGCTATATTATCATTTTTATAAGTTTCTATTAGGAGTAGTAATGTTCGATCAGGTCCAGATCTTGGAAAGTGACCGAGGACCTTAAGCTCCTCATTCACTTGGGGGCATATAAGGTACTAAGCAAGCAAAGCATATCAACAAGCATATGTAAACACACGAGCAAAATAAGGGAAAGCATACTACGGTACTTAGAGTATTTTTCAAAATTTTGTTTAAATTTTGTCAAATCAAAACAAAGTGCTATGCTAAGTTCGGTCATGCGAACAGATGTTATAATAAATTGCAAATATTATAATATCAAAGTAAAATGTTTTACACCGCGAGCAGTTGCTGCTCGGATGTAATTGCTAACTAAATTAAAAAGCTGCCCTACGCAGCAAAAAATTATCTTGACATCACGAACCGTGGTTCGTGTGTCCTAGTTACAAATTAAAATAAAATAAATAAAGTTATGAAGCATCAGGACTAGTTGGAGGATCTTCCTAAGGCTGCTGGTCGACTATGGTATCAGCACCCTCATCAATGCGTTCAATACCTATGGCCAAAGAAATCTCAGGGGATCCCAGAGCTGTCTCCTCTTCCTCCAGGCGAGCAATGCACGTAGCCAGCTCAGCCTACTTCATATGTTCTGGCAAATAATCATAGTTTTCCTTGGGATTGCTTTTCCAGAACATATAAAAGTAGTTGAACGTTGCTTCCTTGAACCTCTCCAAGTCACTAGCGTTGGTCTCTTCGAGCAATTTGACTCGCTTCTCCAATTCAGTAGTTTCTTTCCTGCTGATAGCCAGTTCGTCTTGGAGTTTGGAGGCCTCTTTGAAATTAATCATCAAAGCCTCCCTGTACTTCTCTTTGGACTCAGTGACTTTGTCCAAGGCCTCCTTATGTTGCTTCAAATCCTCGCCCAGTTTGGCAATTTGCTCCTCAGTCGCTCTTAGTTCCTCACCTAGTTGGGCGTGTCTATCCTTGGCTGCCTTGAGCTGCTCGGTGAGTTTTCCCTCGACAGCCTTAATCTCTTTAGCATGCTTGGCAGACATCTCCTCTGAGTGATGCCAACCGGTACTCAGGGTCAATACTCCCTACGATCAGAGAAACAGTAAAGCTATTAGTATGAATAAAAAGATCGAGATAGACAGCTAAAGCACAGTACAGCTGTTAGTATGAATATAGAAACTTACACAGAGTATTTCATTCAGTGAGCGACTGAGAATCTGCTCGACCTTCATGAAGGAGACTTTACTGAAGGCTTTCTGACTGCGCTGATGTCTTGATAGCTTCTTCAGTTTGTCATTGGCCAAGTTTTAGGCAGTGTTCAGGACAACCTCGACATGAGTTTTTCCTGACTGATCAAGAGGCGTTGGGTTGACAGGAGCTGGAGGAGTCGGGTCGATAGGAACTGGGAGAATCGGGTCGACGGGTGCTGGAGGAGGAGTAGTTATCTTGGAAGGTACAGGTGCAGGAGGGTCCTTAGTCCGAGCCCTTTTCTTGGAAGGGTCGCTGCTACTTTTCCCAGGGTGATGCCTACTTTCTTTCCTCCTGCTCACAGAATATTTGGCTTTGGGTTTGCTGTACAGATCAAACGCCTTTCTAGAAGTCATGACTGCAGGATAGAAATAAACTATCAGACAATATAAATTAAGTTACTTAAAAAAGCAAGGAAATAAGAGCAAGAAAAATTCTAAGTAGTATACCCGAGCTACTATTACTGGTCGATACATTATTTATGGTACTACTACTACACTCACTCTCTGCTTCGAAAAAGTCTGAATTTAAACCTCTGATCTCATATTTAAAGTTGATGTCCCCGTCGAATAAATGACAAGGAATGGGAAAACTGTCTAAGAGTGAGAAGTCAGTACCGTTCTCATCAGAAGACTCGAGTATGGGATTGGGGTATTCTGGAAATTTCTGCTTGCCCTTCCCGTGTTGGGTCGGAACAGTAGTATCTCGTGGGATGTTGGAAGGTTCCTCGATGTTCACTCCTATTGCATGCCTTCTCAGAGGTTGTGACACATCCCAGTTTTGCTCGGGGATCTCTCCTTCCTGCTGTAGACTCCTTCACATCCTGGTGGAGTGCCAGAAGGCCAACCAGCCTTAAGTTGCTCTCAGTGACCAGCTCTTTGACGCTCTTCTCGATGTTCATCATGATGGCCAAGGTTGCTGCCCTTATCTCCATCTTTGGAGTAGGGTCTGGTCAGTACCATGGACCTAAATAACACCAAAGTTCTAAAGATGGTAAGAAAATAAGCGACCAGTGAGTAAAAGATTTACCTCCTCGGGTAAAGGCCAAGTTATCAGCGACTAGGTTCGTTGTGAGAAAGTACTCCTGGAAGTACTTCCCTACATTGCATTTGTAGGTGATGTCGCTCAGGAAGGTACGAGCAGACTCTTGGTGGTAGAAGTGGAAGAAACCCGTGTTGTTGTGGTTGGGATTGGACTTGAGATCGAACATGTAGTTGATCTTATGTGGTGTAGGTACAAGCAACTTCTTATGGTTATAAATGATATAGAGTGCAGATAATACTCTATATCTGTTGGGAGTGATATGGAAGGGGGCGACCTCAAAATAATTGGCCACCCCCTGGAAGAATTCGTGCAGAGGCAAGATTGCCCCTGCCTCGATATGGTACCTCAACCAGATGCTGAAGGTGCCCCTAGGCACATTTTCCCTCTGGTCGGGTGAAGGTTTGATGAGGGTTATCCCAGGAAGACCGTACTTCTTGAGATCGTTAATTACCATCCTAGCTGATACGATGCTAGGAGGCGCAACGTACCATTCAACCTCTGGCCTAAGGCCGTCGCGAGGTCAGGCTTTAGTTTGGATTTCGGGTGGTACAATATTTGCAGTCTAGGTATTTGTAGAAGTCTCTTCGGTGTGAGGGGCAGGCTGGTTAGAAGGGGGGTTGGTTGTTCTCTTCTTTCTGCGAGTAGTATACTTCACGAGACCCATGTTAGGTGGAATGAGCGGAGGTCTAGTCGCTGGGTTGCGTTGAGGAAATGGGACTTCTGAAAATGGCAGTGACAGTTGTTCTTCATCCTCGAATAGTAGTGCAAGCAGATCTTCATCAGTCGGCCTCTCACCTCCTCAAGGATCGTGCATGAAAATTTGAGAATAGAAAAGGGGAGATGAGAATCTACGACCAACAAATAGAAGAAGTGGAAACGTTGGGATAACATTGCTCGTGTATAAAAGATAAGCTTTTATACGACCAGCAGTATTCTAACGAAAACACTAAAAACATTCGAACAGTTTGGAAAAACAGATTAAAAAGCAGAAGTGAAAAAAAATTTCAGGGAAACTTTTCGACTCCAAAAATAGGCGGGAAAAACCTAGATTATTCCAAATGCATAAAAATCAAATTTTTTCTTCAATTTTGCGCCCAAAATCAGTATTCCTACTTCCTAAGCCAATTCCTAAACCTCATTTACCATTTTTTCTAATTTAAACTCCTATCCTATCATGTTACTACCTACAAGCCTAACTATTCTGAATTGTTTTTTTCTCAAGAACATTCAAAAACTCAAAGCCCGAATATCAGAAAACTACAGAAATGAATGTTGCATGGTATAACAGAGACAAATCGATCAAGAAACTTACTTGAATGGAAGATTGAAGTGAAGTCATGAGCGTTGATACAAGCGGCTGAACAAACACAGCACGGATCACCAAAGTTTTCTGAGTTTTTTCTTACTTTTATGCTTTTGAGTTCTTGAGAAGAAGAAGAGTGGTAAAAGGTAAAAAGTGAGAAGAGTAGGTTATTTATACTGATCGTGGCATGGTTAAAAAGATAATTACGGGGGATGAGTTTTCGAAACGTGGGGAATCGTGTTAACAGTCACAACATTTATGGGAAACTGCAACAGCCATAATTAGTCACTTTTTCGAAAAGGTGCTGACAGATGTGACAGGTCATACAAAAGGTCGGTCGCTTAAGTTTATTATATGTTGGTCATATATAGTAAAATAAACTTGGGGGGCAAATGTTTACCCAAAAAAGGACTACCTGATGACGTGGAAGAATTAGCCTACACGTGGCAGTTTAAGTGAGTATAATTTTTTCTACCATCGACCAGAAGATCATTGGCTCATCAGACATCATATTTATGGGCAACCAGTCTGGTCGTATCTTTTCATCTATTTCCTTCAGATATGTAATCTTATAATTACATATTAATTTTTATATCCATTATTATTTAGATACGCCTGTATTAAATGTAATTAAGGTCCATTGGCCCAGGTAGAACTCCTTGAGCCTATAAATACAAATCAAAAGGCTCAAGAGAGGGGACTTTTTGAACTTCAGAATTCTAAGAGAGAAATAAAGTATTTTTATCCAAGATAATTGTATTCATCTAAAAGCTTGTGAAACTCGTGAACCCTAGTTCATTGATCACAGTTCTTGGAAATATACATCAATAAGAACACTAAGTGGAGGTAGACTGTTACCATTTTATTGGGGTCGAACCAATATAAATATTTTGTGTCATTTATCTTTTCATCTTGATTTCATCTCATTTTCTGTTGTTTTACTTGACTCCGTGTCGTTGACCAATTCGAGGGTAAACAATATGGTTGAATATATTTTTGTAAATACTTTGGAATCTAGATATATAAATGTAAAATTCTTACTGAGATGTCGAAAAAATTAGGGTAGTACATACATACACCTCAAAAAAAAATTAAGTTCATATGAGGGTGGTAAAGTCTTCTTCGTCTCATTGTACAAGAAAAACGGTATACAACAAACAAAAATCGGTGTATATGTAAATAAAATAATTACATGATTTTTGGAAATAAAATACAAAAAACAATACCATTTGTAAATTTCTTTATATAAATAGTGTATGCGGCTAAAACCAAACCCCATCACATATTATAAAGAAAATATTCATAAAAACTAAAAGTCAAAACTAGATAATGATTTTAATTTAATTTTAATCATCTTGAAGCTTTATTACTTTTTATATAGACTAATGATTGTGTCTTTGTTTGATTATGTTATGATGGGAGACTTTTAGTTATGTTTTTGTTGTATGTTATTCAGGAGACATTATGGAATTATTATGAAGTATAAACTAAATGCTAACAATTCAAGTCTTTGACTGGGGAATATGAACCGGAAGTGTTGTATAGAAAAATTAGTGCTAAATTAGGTTATAAGTGATAATTTTGAAAAGTAAAAATTATTTGTAAAATATAGTAAATTTAAAAAGTTCAATTTGATAGTAAAAATTAGGTACAAACCATGGTCTAAATGTAACACCCTGGATAACCAAGGTCGTTACACTTTGTGATTATAAAGGTGTAAGACTTGCTAATCAAGTCATATAGTTGAAAACGTGACCGTAAAGTCATAATTAGGTTTGGGTTAAAATATTTTGGTCATAAACAGGAAATTTCTCATTAAAATAAACATTTTAACACATGGGATTCCAAAATAGGTTTTAAAGGACAGCTACAAAATTTCAAAGTTTATGTACAACCACCAGCCACTCTAATGGAAAAATAGGCACTTTGGTTTTCCTGTCCCTATACCATCCCTTGGCCGTGGCGGCCGATCAGCTGACTATGTACATTCTGCCCCAGATGTAACGACCCAAAATCACTGAGGTGGCTTAAGGGCCTTGGTTAGTGTGCCGGGAGGGCATAATTGGTTTATGTGTGAATTTATTAAATTAATGTGTGATTATATGATAAACATGTTATATGGCTATATGAATGTAAATGTGAGTATATGTTACATCTGTGAGAACCACATTATTATGTGGGTAAGTCTGCAGCGTGCGACTCGAGGCGATCCTAAGGAGCTAGTTAGCGGGAAGTCACAACGAGGCTTAATATTTGACTTGGGGCAAGTCAAGGGGTATTTCGGGTATTAGATGATTATTTGGGTTATCTAGTTATGGAAATAAATATATGGAGATATATTTGAGGTTAGGAAGCCTAGGCGGGAATATTGGGGAATTTTACCATTTTTCCCTCGGGGACGTTTTCGGTACCCCGAGCCTCGGGATTGATTTAATTAACTAAGATTAGACTAAGTAAAATAGAAGTCAGTGGAACAAAAACCCAAACTGACCCTTTAACATTTCTTCCCCTCTCTTCTCTTTTCTCTCCCAAGAAGGCTATAGAAACCTAAGGGAATTCAGCTGGAAATCTTGTCATTTGAGCTGAAGTTTGAGGGATTAGCTCAGCTCTAACCAAGGAGCACTCAACCAGGATCAAGGTAAGAACTGAAATTCATTCTTGAGCATTAGAATTCTGAGTTTTGGCTGAGTATTAAAAGTGTTTATGGTTTTGATGTTAAGGATTGAATTAAAGCTGAGAAGCTTGGATTTTAGCTCAGGAATCTGTTAAGGAAGTGGTTCATCAAAGGAGGTAAGCTTCAACTAGTGGTCTAGAGCTTAACTTCTAAGTTTGCATGATTGGTTTTTGAGTTTTTAAGTTGTTGGGTTTCAGAAATCAAAATGGGATTCTAATGAGTTTTTAAGCTGGATTTCTATTGGATTATGTTGTTAGAATCATGTTAAAAGTCTTGTGGTTAATGGGTTTTGGAATTAGGGTGCTTTGGGGTGGTTTTGAATAAGGTTAGGATGTTAGAAATGGTGGATTTTCTGGGCACGAAGGGTTGGGCCGCGGCTCTGTTCTAGAGCATTGCGGCCCTGCGCAGCAAGGAAGAGCCAAGGAGGCTCTGCAGTGGGGGAGTGCCGCGGCGCCACAGGGCAGGGCCGCGACGCATGTCTGTCTTCAGAGAGGCTTAGCCTCTGTTTCAGGGGTGGGCTGCGGCTAGGTTTCAAGGGCTGCAACCCTTAAGGGTATCTTTGAACTTTTGGAGGTTTTAAGAGCGGGAACCTAACCTAGGGTGCTCGGGATCGATTCCACCACCATGTTTGGTGGAATTCGATGTCCCGGAAGCTAGAAATCCATCCGGAAATATTAACACAATTATTAATGGTACTTCCTATCTTGGTTGTGACTAGGTATTAAGCTAGGGCTCGGGAAGCGGATCGTGCTCGAGAGGCGTCACTCGTAATCAGTGAACTTGGAAATTAAAGGTAAGAAAACTGCACCCGATTGTGGAATTATAGTGGGACTAAGGGTTCCCTATTTTGTATGCTTTGTAAGGGTGGTATTATTCCATGTGAACGGTAAACCAACGGCCTAAGAGTGTCGAAGTTTACACTAGCGCATAGGGCGCGGCTCGGCCACTAGTAGCTGAGGATAGCTTGTTATGCACTAAGCTCGGTTTAAGCGGGCCGAAGTCAGTGGGGTAAACAGAGGGTGCGACCTAAGGTGTCGACCCTGACTAATATATGATTTGTTTGCTATTATTGTTTGGTGGATTATTATGCTGAATAGATGGGTGATGATTAGTTGACTCTTTGGTTGAATCTCTATGCTTTGTGAATAATGTGATATGTTTTCTTGTTGGGCCTTGGCTCACGGGTGCTACGTGGTGTAGGTAAAGGCAAGGGCAAGCTTGACCTGCCCTGATTTTGAGAGCTCTGAGAGCATAATGTACACGATCAGCTGCTCAGCCGCCACGGTTGAGGGGAGACTGGGACAGGAATACCATAAACTTCTGTTTTGCCTTTAGGAAGGCCGGTGGCTGTCTGTACACTGGAAATTTGGTAAATAGACTTTTAAACGCTATTTATTTTGGGATCCCATGTGTAAATATTTAATTATATGGTAACTATCTTTTGAGGCCAAAACCTTTTAACCCTAACATTCTAATGACTTTAGACTTCACGTTTTTAACTGTTTGACTTGATTAGCAAGTCCTGCACCTTTATAAACACACAGTGTAGCGGTCTTGGCTATCCAGGACGTTACACCAGAGCTCTCCAACTCAGGACTGGTCCACCTTTCCCTTGCCTTTACCTGCACCATGTAGCACCCGTGAGCCAAGGCCCAGAAAGAAAACCATAATGCAGAGTATAAACAATAATCAATAGTCAGATAATTCACAAATCATCAATTAGATACTCAGCATACCACATTGTTCACATAATCAATGATATGAATCTGCAAACTAATAATCAATCATCCAGGTAATAAACATGCCATAATCATCATCAGATTAATAACAATAAACATATCACACAATATCCAGGGCCGACGCCCTTAGGCTGCACCCTCTGTTTATCCCACTGACTCCAACTCGCTTAGGCCGAGCTCAGTGATTATTTATTTAACCTCAGCTACCAGTGGCCACATCGTGGCCTTGTGTGCCAATATTAATTCCGGCACTCTTAGGCCATTTATTTCATGTTCACATATCATAATACCGTCATACAATATTACATACAAGTACAGGGAAATTTTAGTCCCAACATAACGACATAACCGGGTACAGTTTTCTTACCTATTATTCCGAGCGCTTTGGCTATTTGAGATGACCCTCGAGCACGATCCCATCTGAGCCCTAGCGTACACCTAGTCACAACCGTAAAATATAACCCTCATTAACATTCAATTCCGTAACCTAACTTCGGAACCAATCCCAAGCTCTCAGGAAGCCCAATTCCACCAAACGGGGTGGTGGAATCTACCCTCGAGCCCCTAAGCAAAAACCCTAAAAGAACTCCCAAAAACCAAGTTCTGGTGGCAGGGTAGCACTACAGTGCCACAAGAGGGGCGCTACAGTGCTATAGTGAGAAAGCTAGCCCCCCAGAAAATGAAGCATAGTGCTGTAGCACTCCTATCCTAGCGCTACAGTGCTACTACCATCACATGAAAAGTTTCTGGGTTTTTCCTTCGAATTTTCCTGAGCCAAAACTCCATAAACCCACTACAAACCTCAACTAAACTCCAAATTGAGCCTACAATCCACTATATCCCATCCAACATAACCTAACAACATCAAAACTTAGCTAATAGCATCATCTAACACAGAAAACCAGAATTGAGCTTGAAGCTCAAGAACTTCATCTGAAAACTAGAAAACCCACACTACAACAAAAACCCATTTCCATAACACAAAAATTTAACACTTTTAAAAAAGTATTATAATAGATATATAAGTGTACACTACACCAACCACCTATTTCCATAATACATCATTATAATACTATAGAAAAAGTATTACAATAAAGTAAATTAAGTGAAAATAAATGGCAGTCTTGAAATTTTTAAGCGGCAAAGCTATAATTTTCCATTATCTAGTTTTCCTTTTGTCAGAAAAAAGAAACTCAACTCATGCTTATTCTCTACATATTCTTATTTCCTTTTTTTTATTCTTCTCTTCCCTTGGAAGGTTTAGCAGCTCTTAACTTTGATCCCTCTTACTTACAAACTCTTCTTCGTCGCTCTCTGTCATCGGTCACTCTCTCTTCCCTTTTTTCATCGCTCTTTATCACCAGTCGCTCTCTCCTACGTGAAGCCCTCTCGGCTGTTCTCTTTTCCTAGAAAAACCATATCCGTTGATTTCTCTCGCCATTTGAAGCACTATCTGCAACTCTCTCTCTTGGAGAGGCCTTCTACGCTTCTGTCTCTTATTGGTGAAGCTCTTACAGATGCTTTCTTTAGGATCTAAGGTAAGAGCACCTCTCTATTCAAGGATCTTTTGTACACCTTTATTAAATTTAGGGCTTTATATAATCTCAAGATATGTCTTCACTTTCTGGTTTTCTTTGATTGTTAATTCTATAATGTTTTCTTCTCTTCTCAATTCTGATATGAAATTTTGCATCTATTTTTTATATAAATATATTTAAATAACACAGATTCCTCTCACATGGCAGTTTTGCCTCATCCGAATCGGTCCCAAACACTCTCTACGTTACAACTATTTTGTCTAGGAGTGACATTGTCATCCTAGTCCATGGTGTTTGTCACTTCTTCCGAAAGGGTATGAGATGCCAGTCGTGGACATGGTGAGATTGATGCTTTTGTAAGATTTTTCATATACCCATATATATGTATATTTATATGTCAAAGCAGCTATTATTCTTACTTGCCATGCAATGTCAAGACCCGGCAATTGCTGCAGAATAAGAGTCAATTATTATACTTATCTACCCCACTTGAAGAGTATCAGAACATAAACACCTTAATCGTATTTGAACTATTGAAACTTGTATGTATTTTCTTTTCTTTCTTCTGCTTGACTTGTTTTGGCGCTGACTGTTTTCTCTAGTTTCCTTTGAGTTTCAATACTTATAGGTATGGAGCTTTATTGGGTCAAAACATGATAGGTTTGTTTCATATTCTATTACTAAGAATGGTAAAGCTGATACTGATTGATAGTAAGATTTTCTTCTATGCTTTTTTGTCTCATATGCATTCTGATTTGGTTGGTTAAGTGGTTATGGTCATTCTTACTAATCAACTGAGTTGAGGATCTTAAACTTCCAGGGATCACAGAATCAGAAAGAAAAAAACATATTAAACTGTGCAGCAACAATCTACTGCAGTAATCTTGTGTCAATAATGTTAAGATTATCACATTCCACCTCCAAAAGCTCTAATTACTGTCATAGATAAAAGAAGAATGTAAGTTTTGGCATTTTTATATACTTTAGTTTGATCTTGCTCTTAATTTATTTAAATGATTGGTTTGTTGTTGGATGAATAATATTTCTTTCTAGTTCAGTTATAATTTAGCAAATTTGAAAAATGATCTCGCTGTGTACTATGTTATGAAGAGTTGAACCAAGATCATTAAACAATACTAACCATGACTATAAAAAATAAACATTATTTAAGTAAGCACATTAATATTTTGGATGGTTTTTGTATTTCTTTAATACTATTCATGGTTCTCTGATATTGTTCCAGTTGCATATCATGTAGAACTATTGCTAGAACTTGTTCTGTTTGCGTCTGTAACATTAGGTATCCATTTTTTCGCATATAGTAGTTATGATTCATTAATTTTTCATACTTTAATGATTCCCTTGTTTCAGGTTTCTGAGAAGAGATGGCACCAGCTTAAAGTTTTTTCTTTGGCTGCAATCTGAGATTGAGACGCTCTAGAAAAGTTCTTAAAGGAAAAGAGATGACCCATTGGTAATTTTTCTAGCTATTTCAATATTTTTGAGTCTCCTATGCATACAAGTCTTTTGTAGCTTTAATTTATAGATATATAAGGAAAAGGAGAAACAAAAACATTATAAATATATTCAAATGTGTGACTTGGTACTTTTTGTAGCAAACTAAAGATGAATTTGAATATTAGACTTTGTAAAAGCAAACTAAAGGCCTTATTGAGCTACCTATGCGGCTAGAAAGCTTCGAAAATGAAAGAGGTTAATACCTGCCGGTGTAGCTCTCATTCACCCTAGGAAACTCTACAGCTGAAGTTGAGATTTTTCTCTGTAATGATAGACCAGTTTTCAAGTTGAATCTCATCTCATACCTTAAGCAATAACAAACAAAATCAGAAACATCTAAAGAGAAGCTTTTGTACCGATAAATAGAATCAAAATCATCTTACAACTCAATTGGGAAGTTGTAAGACCCTTTTTCAGTAGTTCCATTAAGCATGTCCAAATCTGGATTCTGAATCCGGGATGTGATTAGAACAACTTCATCTTCCTTCTCCCAGGCATTAGCTAATGAAATTTAGTTGTAAAAAATCAGATAACAATTCATGCCAATGACATAAACTGATTAATTTTGTACTAAGATTTGTACCATTGTGGAATATGAAGAAATTTGGAAGCTCAAACCATTTGATTAGAAGCTCATCTTTTGCATACCGTGGAAGCACACCAAACCATGAAGTGCTAGAAGTTTCCCATGGTGATATACAAGAGCTGTATTAGCTGGAAGAGAAAATAGTGAGTGGATAAATACACCCATTTGAGGCCTTAACATTGTGATTAAATTATCCAATACTAGGTGGATTAATTTAGTGGTTGAATTAGTGTTTCTAATTCAGTTGTGATCATTTGGTGGTTGAAATTTATTATTATGAAAATCATGAGTAGTGTCTAAGAAAAAGAGCCCATGTTCTCATTCTACCAATTTAATTAAAAATCATCAAAGCACCAATCCAATATTCAACTTATAAATCTATCACTTTTATTTTCTTTGTTCTTTCTTTCTTTTTGGTCCATTATTTTCCTTCCTTAGTAAAACTTATTTGGCTGGTATAGGTGAAAGAGAGAGATAGTCTTTAATGCTACTCCAAGGAACCCCTGAACATGGCAGTTGTAGTTGTACATTGCCTTCTTAACTTCCTCTGCTCTTATCTCTTCACACCACCATTAACACTCCTGCAAAACACTGTTAATGTATTTGGTCATTACAATGTCTCCATTATACAAGTATTTAAATATATGTTATCTAAAAGTGTAGTACTTGGCAATTGTATAAATGAAAATGAATTAAATAATAATAATACAGTCCTAAAAGGAAACTGAAATTAATTATTATTGATAGAGCTATAGTAGTGCAGTTGATAACTTGATATTTAGTACATGACATTTTAGTAGTCAAACTCCATAGGCGTTGAATGAATGATGATATATATTTGATAAATTGTAGTGAAAATCAAACATTATTATAAGTATATATAGATACATCTCTTTTAATATGCTTTCTTAGTTTGAAATTATCAACATCAATAGCTAGAGATACACTATATTGATTTTTCTTAATATTTTATTTTGTAAATATAAGATTGTTCATATAATCAAAAGAATTTGAGTCAAGAAGTACTAACCTTGTTGTAAGGCACTTTAGAGCATAATGAAAGATTAAAGAGGCATTGGTAATTATTTTTTTAACATTCTGAAAGCTAAAGCTAAGCTAATGTATTTTCTTTTTCTTTTTCTTTGCATGCTATTTTTCTTCCTAAGATTAGTTTATTGTTCCACATTTACCACTAAAGTTTCAAGTTGTTTTAAGCATTTAACTTTCTTAAAACTAACATCTTGTTTCACTTGTTGTTTTTACGAGTATCATCTTAGTGGGGGCATTCATTTATTTTATTTTTTTCACAGGACTTTCATGTTATGTCAGCTTGTTTCTTAATTTTAAATTGCATCAAAATCACCTATAAATTTAAAGCTCAATCAATGTCTTACTGCATATCTTCTTTGTTTCATGCTTATTATATACTGTAGCTGTAGTGTGGGGTTAAAGAAATGAAACAGATTATTTATTGACAAGTTGTCACCACAATCAGCGTCTTCCCATATTCTCTCGAATTACTCACATCTCTAATCAACTAATACCAAGTTCATTCATCTAATGATTCTATCTCTCTCTCTCTCTCTCTCTCTATGAAGCATTATCATAATAACAAATGGAAATAAATGCCCTGAGATTATTATTATTAATAATATCTATTTTCTTGTCTGCTTCTTTGTTGATGGAGAACAATTTAAAAAGTGGTGGTCCAACTTTTAAGTCTCCTTCTCTATAGACTACTCCATCCATTAGTATATATAGTTTATAGCTGAGTGATAGAGCTTAAACATAAGATATGAAAATATCCTCCTTTCATTTTTTTTTTGCTTTTAGTCTAATGGGATTTATACATATAGAGAGAGATATTTGACAGCTTATTGTAATTTTTTCTTTAAAATTTCTTGGATTATAATTAAAAGAGTGGAGGCACAGGTAGAAAAAATTATTACAAGTAAATGTTTTGTCTTTTTCCTTTTTTAAATGTGTCTCCATTTGTACAAGTTGCAATATGCTTTCGTTTTCTAATTTATTAGATAGATTTTGATTTATTTTGCTTTTGCTTTTAAGGATAAAAAGTTTCCAACTTGATCACATACGTACGGACAATAGTTTCTCCATCCATATACATAGTTTGGTATTCATTTTGGGAGTATAGTGCATGCTAGTTTAAGCCATTATCATGAAAGTCAATTCCTAAAATATCTAAACTTTAAAAAACCTCTTACAAAGAAACACACTACTGTAATCGTCCATCACAATAATAAACTAATATATTTAGTAAACGGTATACTATTTTTCTTATGTTTATTTGGAATATATCAAAATGACATTTTCATAAGCATCAATTTTACAAAATATCAACGATGTTTTTAACATAATAATATATATGAAGGGGGAAAATGTTGTTCTGTTGGGGACCAGTAGTTTGGTTCTTATATAAAATGAGCTGCAACCTCATTATTAAGTACAAAATTTAACCTTGTCACTCACAACAGTAGTGCAGCCTTCACATCTATATATATATATATATGATCTCTCCTTCTACTTCTCTGCCTCAAGTTAGGGTCATAAGCCTAGGCTTTTGTTGGGGCTTTTTAAAACAGATATGTGACTTCATGGTTGCTTTTTGGCAACACCTACTGCTTCTCATTTTTTCACTTGTGAAATCTGAAGAAAAACTAGAGAGAATGAGATTGCATAATTCATAACAGGATGAACGAACCTTGACGTTTGGAATAAAGTTTAGATTTACTGCCACCACTAATATGGCTTTAAGATTTGTAGAAACAGATTGTCTTGTTTGAAACTCCTCAATATAATTTGCTGCATACTTTTTTGTAAACCTACTTCCAATGATGTTTACATTATTTTCCTCTATGATATATGCACAATCTCCTTATGCAAATATATTAGACTATTATACTTAGTCTTTCTATAGATCTTCCATGATCAAATGCTTATTATGAAAGTTAAACAAGTAAATTTATCGATATTGATGTTTGATATTAGTATCAGATTACTTTTTGGGCCATTTTTTCTCTCTGGTGATAGTAACCCATTTGTGTTTATCTTCATGTTAAGAGGAATGATTGTTATTTGCACTTAATGTTTTCATAATGGCTTCACACACATCTTTATGTTCAGCTCTAACGATTTAACCCTGCCAAATAAACTATTTTGACCTTCAATTGATAAGAAGTAATTTCATGAATTTTATGGTTTTTTTGTATCATTTAATTTTAATTTTGTATTAATCTTTTAGGTATTGATTATATTCTTTAGGTTGTGGATCGAATTGGCAAGGAGCATTGCAAAGTTAATTAAGTTGATTATTAATTGCAAGAGGTGCGGAATTATGTTCTTTTAACTCTTATTATTAATATCTTAAAAATGTTAGAGGAGTTTGAATATCTTAAATATTCATCCATAGAGTAGTAGGTTCTGAGATTAAAATTGTGTGCTGCGGTGATAACGGAAGGTTGAAAACTTGTGTGTATTAGAGAAGTAGGTTCTGGAAAATTTGTTTGTGTGTTGCGGTGATATAAGGAAGAAAATTTATTGTGTGTTGTTTGAATTTTTTTACTTGGTATTGATAGATGGTCAGGTAAGCTTTTATATGTATAGATTAGAATTTTCATTATATGTATAGATTAGATTTTTCATTTAGTCATATTGTTTTCATTATTTCCATATGTATAGATTAAATTTGTCAGCCATAAATATTGATGAAAAATAACTCAAATAACAATTAAATGTATAATCAAAGATAAAAACAAGTTATACTAATATATAACCATCCAAAATTATTCCTTAGTGCAAAATCAAGCGGGATGCTACCATAAATTTTTAAATTATATTTTAAGAGAATCAAGGCTTAAATTCCACTGTAGACTTAATTGCCACAAATAAATAATAGGTCCTTATTCAAGGCTTAACATGAGAAGCATAACTTATACAACAGACAATTACAACTTAATCAACTGTGGACCATTTCTTCAACATGATAAAGGTACCCTCCATAGTGGCAAGAACTATGTCCTCCATAAAGAAAACATAGGAAGTTTGAATATGATCTAAGCTATTTCTGCCATGCCATTGAACATCACATTAATCAATCCAAAAAAGAGTGCACCAAAATATTTATTTCCATCTTCTAAAGCTCCCACATGTATTTTTGTCTTAAGCTCCCAAAATGACCAGACATTTTTGGGGTTGATCCAATTAGGCAGGCTGGGTGGGCTGATCAACTGAACTCGATTAGCCTTGTTTTTTCTTTTCTAAGTTTCTCTAACCCATGAATGAGATTGTGAGAGAATTAACTTCATATTGAAACAAGAAATAAGAAATTAATAATATATAAATATATGTTTACCTTGACATATAATTCAAATTTAGCAAGGATGGCTGCAACAGTCATGCCAATGATATAAAATGTTGCCAAGTTCACATAAACAGCTATGTGCTGCCAACCGCATCCTCTGGCCACACCTTCAATTAGTGAAGCAACATATCTTAATCACCTTCAATTGAATCTCACTCACTTACTCACTTTTGATTGCTTGCTTGCTTGCATTGAATCGTAAGCTTTTCAGTCATAAATTTCCTCTTATTTTTATTTTGGTCCATAATATTTTTCAATAAAACAGAATAAATTAGTTGAATTTGTCAGGTTAACTCACTTGGCTTTTTCTAGAACAAAATTATAGGAGAACCAAATAATCAAAACATTACTATACAATACAATTTATAGTGTAATTTGATTTAACTTTTATGTATTTTGTGTGTGTATAAATTCATTCAATATCAAAATTAGTAATAATTTTTTAATAATACTTGTATAAAATACACTGAGTTATAAATAAAAAGTAAAAGGTAAGATAAACGTAATATATTATAAATTAAGCTATAAATAAGAAAAACACATAATAGACTGTGAAAATAAAATAGAAAAGAACTGTAACAAAATAATTATTTAGACTATATAATATGTATATAAAACAATACAATAATATATATGTGAAAACCAGAATAAATTTTCTCACTCAACACATGAGATGAACACTTCAAGGGTAAAGAGGGTATTTATAGTGACGTCTAATGTGTTTTTCTATTTTTGGTAGAGGTCCCAAAAAGAGAAGTAGAAAAGAAAAAGGAAAAGAGAAAGAGAAAGGAAATAGGGCTGTAAATAAGTAAATATAAATGGTAAAACTAGCTATAAGTTCTAGTAGAGGCTTGTAATGTCTATGCTTTACTCGCTTTTGTAGCCGTATATGTTAAGTGCATACTGGCCAAGATTATTCTTTGTGTCTATATATATTTATATAGATAGATGGATAATAGACCCCATATATGTCAATGTAGGTCAATTCTTAATAATAAAGTTGTATCTAATTCGTATCTTATGTCTTAACTAAATTATTAGGTTACAAGAAAAAACAAAGTAGAAAAATATTAGACATATGTGATTAGGTGCCTTGAATTTGGCGGATTCTTGAGTTGTTGTAATTAAGCCAACTTAGACATATTCACACACTATTTGAAAATTAACTTACATATAAATACAATACCTTTGTATATATATATAAAGGTGTACGAAAAATAAGTAATAAGAGTATGTTGTTGTTAAGTCATGCTATTAATTATACCTTATAAATATTTATTGACAACCTAAAAAACATTTAATAAATTGTCAAACAAGCTATATATGTGTATTGTATTGTATGTTCTTTTATATTAAATTGACTAAAATATAGAAAATTAGGCTCAAAAGAATTTAGAAGGTGATCCAAATATATGCATATATATATGAATGAACATATGTATTGCACCTATAGTAGATACATAAAATGAAACATGAAGACATAAAAATCATTGCATCCAAAGCATAAGCTGCAAATTCCATAAAATTCAGTAAATATAATAGAGTTTTACAATGTCAAAAATAAAAACCAACTCTAGAGCAAACATGCCCACTTGAAACAATGAACCATTCACTTTCTTTTAAAACCTTTCCAAGCAACAAACTGCTTGAAAATGTACCTCACATTAACTATGAATTAAAATCTGAGTAAGATACTCCAACAAGTCATCTTTGGTTTATTCAATTCCACCAAGACATGGAATGGAGAGAGCTGAAATTCAACCAAGGCATGTTTTCTTTTAAAAGCCTGTGTGTTAATGACCTTGTCATGACCCTGAACTTAACTGTACATGGAAAGCCTCTTGGATCAGACTTTATGCGAGTATGGGTTGATGTTGATATTGTACCAGAATCTTACTTATTTCGTCCTAATAATGGGATGCTTACAATAAAAGAAGCAGTTGGTTCCACAGTTGCATGGCCTTCTAAAAAAGTTATTCCAAGAGGTACATTTTCATACTCAAAAAAGAACCAATGTCTTACAATTTAGTGTTTGGTTTCTTTGTTTGCTTTGGTGTAGTTGTGAATTCATTATTTTGTATGTGGTGTCATCTCTTGGATATAATTTCCATAGCATTTTTCTTGAAGTAATTTGTGATGCTAGATAATAACAATAAAATATTTCTTTGTTTATTTTGCAGATGTGACAAGCGAAATAGAAAAGGATACTTAATTTTGAAGGCTTTGTGTTGGGCAGCTGTAGAATATTTTGTGTTGAAAGTAGTAACTTTTCAATATGTTGAATATTTAAGACTACTTGAATACTTAAAGAACATTTTGTTGTTGATGACAGTGTTGAATGTTTTAAACTAATTTGTGGATTGTTAATACAATGTTGAATGTTTTTACTTTTTGTTATTTGAAAATCAATTTCATTTGATGATGCTAGTATATATTAGAAAGCTAATTTTAATTATATAAAAAAAATTAAAATATAATGGAATAAATTAGTGTTATATAAATGAATATATAATGAGAATTTAAATTTATCTAAATATTAAAATAATACGAAAATTATGTTATAATATCTATTACAATAACACTTTTCTGTAAAGAATTTTGTCTCAATGAAGAGTGGGAGGAGAAGAAATTGTGAGGAAGAGGGAGAGAGCTCTATTTTTCTTCTTTCTTTCCTTTCTCCTTTCCTTTCCTTCAGTTTCTACCACTTTCCCCCTTAAGCTCTAAAAAACATCAGACAAATCAAGTATATCCCTTAATAACCCAAAAGACCCTTTTGCCCTCCCAATTAAATCCAAGTCTTTTAATCACTCTAAGGGCATTTTGATCATTTGCTCCCAATTCCCTCTAATTCCTCGAATGTCCCTAACGTTTACCACTTAAATCCAGTCATCTAATTAATCACCAATTATATTTCCCCAATGTCTAAAATCTTCAATATATTTCCCAAATTCTCAGAAATACCCTCATGTTTCCCCCGAGCCGGGTATAAATTCCTGCCATGACTATTTCGCTAAACCGCTCACTAGGATCGTCTGGAGCCATATGCTGCAAATACATCCACATAATAATGTGGTATTAACTATTTATCACAAATAATCACATTTATGCCCTCAATGGGCCAAAATTACGAATATGCCCTTATAAGCTAAACACGGCCCACATGCTTATTAATACTCATAAACATGCATTTCACATAACCATATAATCATAATAGCATGCTTATCACATAATCATGCATTACATCATTTAAATCACATATAAACCAACTATGGCCTCCCAGCACACTAATCAGGGCCCTTAAGTCTTATTAGTAATTTTTGGGCCATTACAACTATCCCCCTCCTACTGAGAATTTCATCCTCGAAATTTTACCTGAATAACTCGGGATACTAATCTCGCATCGCCAACTCAAGCTCCCAGGTCGCCTCCTCGACCCTGCTATTCCTCCATAACACTTTAACCAGAGGACTTGTCTTGTTCCGTAGAACCTTATCCTTCCGATCTAAAATCTGAACTGGTCGCTCCTCATAGGACAAATCTGTCTGCAATTCCAAGTCTTCATACTTCAACACATGTGTCGTATCTGAGACATACTTTTGGAGCATAAAAACATGAAATACGTCATGAACTCCCGACAACGATGGTGGCAAGGCTAACCTGTAAGCCACCTGTCCAATCCTCTCCAGGATCTCAAAAGGTCCAATAAATCTAGGGCTCAGCTTGCCCTTCTTCCCAAACCTCCTCACCCCTCGTTGTGGTGAAACTCGCAAAAACATGTGGTCCCCAACCTGGAACTCCATGTCCCTACGCTTAGGATCAGCGTAGTTTTTCTGTCTGCTCTACGAAGCAAGCATTCTAACTCGGATCTTCTCAATAGCTTCATTGGTCTTCTGAATCATGTCCGGCTCCAAATACTTCCTCTCACCCATCTCATCCCAATGAATGGGAGATCTACATCTCCTACAATATAACATCTCATATGGAGCCACTTCAATCGTTGATTGATAACTGTTGTGTATGAAAATTCAATCAACGGGAGGTACTTACTCCAAGATCCCTCAAAATTGATCACGCATGCCCTAAGCATATCCTCCAACACCTGAATCAACCTCTCAGACTTTCCATCAGCCTGAGGATGGAAGGTTGTGCTGAACTTCAATTGAGTCCCCATAGCCTTCTGTAAACTACCCCAAAACTTGGAGGTAAAGATAGGATCCCGGTTTGACACTATAGACTTAGGAATCCCGTGAAGACGTACAATCTCCCTCATGTACAACTCTGAATACTGATCCATCGTATATGACATCTTCACTGGAAGAAAATGAGCTGACTTGGTGTATCTGTCCATTATCACCCACACTGAGTCATGAATCCCTATTGTGCTGGGTAAACCTCCCACAAAGTCCATCGTAATATCCTCCCATTTCCACTCGGGAATACCCAAAGGCTGAAGTAACCCTGTTGGTCGCTTATGCTCAGCTTTCACCTGCTGACAGGTTAAACATCTGGCCACATACTCCACCACATACTTCTTCATCCCGGGCCACCAATACAACATTCGTAGATCCTGATACATCTTCGTGGTACCCAGATGAAGTGAGTATGGCATAGTATGCGATTCATCCAGTATCTCACGTCTAATTCCCACATCAGTTAGAACATAAATCCAACCCTGATAGCATAGCAGACCAACCTCAGAAATAGAATAGTCCTTAGCTGCCCCCGCTAATACCTTCTCTCTAACCCCTTGTAATTGAGTATACACTAGCTGACCTTCCTTAATCCACTCTAGTAGGGTTGATTGCAGAGTAATGTTGGCCAACTGGCCCACCACCAATTCTATCCTCGCTCTGGCCATCTCATTAGCTAAATCTCTTGATATTTGAGTGGAACTAAACAACTGCCCCGAGCCTCTCTGGCTCAATGCATCCACCACTACATTGGCTTTCTTTGGGTGGTAAAGAATATTACAGTCATAATCCTTTACCAACTCCAGCCAATGTCTCTGTCTCATGTTCAGGTCTTTCTATGTGAAGAATTACTTCAAACTCTTATGATCAGTGTATATATTGCACTTCTCCCCGTACAGATAATGCCGCCAAACCTTCAGTGCGAATACCACCACTGTTAACTCCAAATCATGGGTAGGATACCGCTGCTCATACTCCTTCAGCTGTCGTAATGCATAAGTTATAACCTTCCCGTTCTGCATCAACACACAGCCTAAACCCAACCTCAACGCGTCGCAATAAACCACAAACTTTCCTTCCTCTGAAGGAAGACTCAACACAGGTGCAGTAATAAGTCGTCGCTTCAACTCTTGAAAATTTTTCTCACACTTGTCTGACCATACGAACTTCAAATTTTTCGGTGTCAATACTTTCATCGGTGCAACAATCTTCGAGAACCCTTCCACAAATCGTCTGTAGTAGCCTGCTAACCCGAGGAAACTCCGAACCTCTGAGGCATTCCTTGGCCTGGGCCAATCTCTCGCTGTCTCCACCTTAGATGGATCCACCTTAATCCCATCTTCACCAACAATATGCCCAAGGAATGTCTCTTCTGGTAGCCGAAACTCACATTTCTTAAACTTGGTGAACAACTGGTGCTCTCTTAACCTCTGCAAGACCTGACGAAGATGTAGCTCGTGCTCTGCCTCTGAACTAGAGTACACTAATTTGTCGTCGATGAAGACATTGACGAACTGATCCAAGAAGTCCTTGAACACCCTGTTCATTAAGTCCATGAAGGCTGCTGGGGCGTTGGTCAAACCAAACGACATGACCAAATGCCCATACCTCGTTCGGAAGGCCGTCTTCAATATATCCTCGTCCTTGATCCTCAGCTGGTGATAACCAGATCGAAGATCATTCTTTGAGAATACCGTCTTTCCTTGCAGCTGATCGAACAAGTCATCGATCCTTGGTAAAGGGTACTTATTATTGATGGTCAACTTGTTCAATTCTCTGTAATCTATACACATCCTCAGAGTCCCGTCCTTCTTCTTCACAACGGAGAACCCCATGGCAAAAAACTAGGCCTAATGAACCCCAAATCGAGAAGCTCCTGTAACTGTATCTTCAATTCCTGCAGTTCTGTCGGTGCCATTCTATATGGTGCTCTCAACACTAGCTCTGTCCCTGGTGCTAACTCAATAATGAACTGAATCTCCCTGTGCGGCAGCAGTCCTCGTAAATCCTCAGGGAACACATCCAAGAACTCACAAACTAATCTAGTCCCCTCCGGCCCTACTGGCAACCCTCTGGTAGTATCCATCACACTAGCCAAAAAGCCTATACATCCTCTGTTAGGAACGAGTTTCCTAATACGCAGCGGAATGGTGGTGTGGTTGGCCCAGTTTACAACAAAAATTTTGTAACATATTTAAACTACCTTTAAATATGCGGATCCATTGATATACATACATTAATCATAAACAAGGTAAGGATAGAATTCATACCTCTTGAAGCCTATCAAGTGTCATTGCTATCTTTTCGTATTTAGAACGATCTTCCTATCCAAGCCGCTCCCACGTACTCACACCAAGATCTTCCAAAGCGTTCCCTACACCTCAAGAAATGTGTGGGCACATAGAGAATGAAGGATAGTTTATTTGTGATTCTACTTGATGTACTCAACTCATAAGATCAAGAGAATAGGCCTGAGAATTGGTTCTTTATTTTCAGGGAGAGAAAACTATCGTTCTATTTTTTACAGAGCGAATGTTCAGAGTAGTCTCACTCACTTCTCATATCTAAATAATTTTCTGATCTGTCATACTTAACAGAAAATATTCAAAATTTAAAAAATAAATCTGTAACCATTTTATAATTTACTTTTTAATTAATTAATTATTCTATTAATGAAAAAATCCAAAAACCAATTTTTGAATTATCCATTAATTAATTAATTAAATAAATAAAATTGAAAATCCCATCCCTGAAAAATGCTGGCCCTACACGCCACACACAGTCCTGGACTGTGTGTGAACGTGTAGCTTCCCAATTTCTAGGGATATTGGTTTTTCAAATTTTATTTAATTATTTATTCAAATTACTTTGTCAGATAAGATCTAACAACTTGATAACTAATTCAAATTAATTATCTTTTTAATTAATTATCAAATATAATTAATTATTTGAATAAATATTAATCTTTTAAATTCAAATCCAATTTGAACTTATCAGATCATTATCTCCCACTCAAATAAAGATATTTAATTAATTCTACCAATTAATTAAATCCAAAATTTTCGAAAATGAATATTTAATTTATTATAATTTCGAAAATTATAATTAATTAATTATTTAATTAAATTTTGAAAATTAATTTAATTATTTAATATAATTTCAAAAATTATACAATAATTAAATATTAATTAATTTTGTTAACTACAACTAATTTGTAATTAATTAATTAATCACTATTATCATATAATTGCATATTTGGCCTGAAGAACAAGTTTCTTCTTAAATATGTCTTTAAACTATTTTCCCTTCATATCAACTCTTACCTTGAACAGTGTTGATAGAGCCGCTATGGGGACCTATGGACCTATAATTCCAATCTCCAAGAAATTTGAGATTATTAATTAAACTCTTTAATTAAATAATCTTAATTTATTAATCTCATGATTATTCCACTATAAATATGAGACTGCACTCTTGTAATTATAGACATTTCATTTACTGAGTACTTTATAATCATAAAGCGTCCATTGATATAATCATTGCATACAACTTGACCCTCTAATAATGGTTCATAATTAATCGGGAATAAAATTACCGTTTTACCCTTTTAATTATCTCTTGTTTCCTTAAGTACCATTGACTCTACTAGTGAAGGTTAATTCATAATAAATTATGAATTTGAGCTCAATAACCTTTTAGTCCCAAAAGTCAACCCTTAAGAGAACCATCATTCAATCTCTTGTGAGAAGGTATAGATTCCATATCTGTATACTATGTCCCCAGCCATCTATATTAGTGAGTTCCCAATACAAAAGTTTTTAGCCTGATCATTCTGACAGACCCTAACAAGTGAATCAAAGAACTCATATAACATAAACAGGAGTTCATAGTAACTTCAGGATTAAGATCTATTTGTATATGATCATCAGTTGATATATTTAATTAATACTTCGAAACGATATTTAACTAAGTATTAATAAACATATCTGGTCCAGTTCTATATATTCTCTAATATATAAAGCACCTCCACTAAAGTGTCCTACCACACTAGTGATCCGGATCTAGATCACATGTATTCATAATACTAGTGGACCGTACTTGCAGTAATTAATCTAAAGATTCCATAACTTTATTTTACTGCGAACTATTCAAGTTCACTTATCTCAAACACAATCCTCTCGTACTAATACGTGTTTGAATCACATATATGAACTTAGGAATTTTCCTGATATTTACATAATATTATCATAGAATAATATAGTCCATAAAATATATGCATAACAAATTCAATTCATTTATATATTTCATAAAAACAATGTCTACTACATATGCTTTCAGGGCACATTTCTAACATCCTCCCTATAATAAGTCTCTGGCTCTCAGCGCTGATATCATGGGTACGCGGGGTCCACATACCGCACCCACGAAAACAAAGGGATCCTCGTCCTCCGACTCAAAGGTCGCCATCTTCTTCCTACAATCAATAGTAGCTCCATATCTAACTAGCCAATCCATGCCCAAAATCATGTCAAAGTCCCCATGCCTAACTCAATCTAGTCTACTGCACAACTCCCTACCGTCAACCATCACTTGCAGTGCTCTAATCAACCTCCTAGAAACTACCAATTCCCCTATAGGCAATATAGTCCCGAACCCCGATGTACAGTACTCACTAGGTCTACACAGTCTATAAATCACCTTACTAGAAACAAATGAATGTGTAGCACCAGAGTTAATCAATATAGTAAAAGGAGAGCCAGCACTAGAAAGCTGACCTGTCACCACCGAGGGACTAGCCTCGGCCTCTGCCTGCATCAAGGTGAACACTCGAGCTAGAGTCAAGCTGTTCACCTTCCCTACGTCCCCTTTCTTCACTGTTGGGAAATCCTTCTTGAGGTGTCGCATAACCCCACAGACATAACAGGCCTTAGCCCGACATTCGCCCGGATGGCGTCTTCTGCACCTCGTGCACTACGGATAGCTCCTCCATGTATCACCGCCTCCCTGACAGCCACCCTGAGTACCCAGACCTCTCCTATCAGGACCAGCAGCGATCGAAGTGTCAAGGGTCTTCCTCTTCAGATCACTGGGGCTCCGCCCCTACCAGACCCATAATATGGAGGCACTGCTCTGTGACCCTCCTGTCTTGTAGAATTCTCCCTTCAGATCTTGTTCTCCGCTTCCTCAGCGGTAAGAGCCTTCTCAACAACCTGGGCATAAGTCATCCCCTCAGGTACTGTTGTAATCCTCATATCCCAGGCTATCATAGCATTAAGCCCTCTGATAAATCTGTTCTGACTAGCTACATCTGTAGGCACGAGATTTGGTGCAAACTTCGCGAGTCTATCGTATTTCAAGGCATATTCTGTAACTGTCATGTTTCCCTGAACCAGCCCCACAAATTCATTCACCTTCCCTGCCCTGATGGCAACATTATAATACTTCTGGCTAAACAAATCCTTGAACCCATCCCAACCCAAAGTAGTAACATCCCTGGTCTGTGATACCACTTCCCACCAAATGCGAGCATCCTCTCTCAGCATATATGCGACACAGGCCACCCTGTCATGACCCTCTACCTTCATGAAGTCCAGGATAGCAGTAATCATACTCATCCACTACTCGACCTTTATTGGATCTGGTCCTCCCTCAAAAGTCAAAGGATGCTGTCTCCTGAACCGCTCATACAATGGCTCCCATCTACTCCTAACCTCCACTAGTTGTATAACTGGTGCCACTGCAGGTGGCACAATGGATGCAGCACTCCTTGACGGAGCCTACTGTCTCAAAAGTCGGATCTGTTCATCTTGGCTCTGAAGCCAGACTTGCGTAACTGCCATAATCTACTGCTAGTTCTCAGGGACTGGCGGAGGGTTCTGGCCCTGGTCATCATCTGTAGTCTCAGACCTGGTGCCGACTAGTCATGTATATCGTCTTGGATGCATATCTATCTAAGTTACTCTGCAATCAATGACACGCCAATCAGACTATGATGATAGGGTAATAATCCTTCCATAATCAACCATTGGAGCACAACCAATCACAAGCAATCAAGATATAACAATTTATCCAAATATTCATTCACATACAACAGCAATGCTAATAAGCACGCCTCAATATCATCACACAGCAGTCAAGGGCCAGGCCTTATCAGTATCTCATGCTCCCTATTTATCAAACAGATAACAACAATCATGGTTCTTTCCAATCATTTAAGCATATAAACATGTATACACAATTACCAAACCCTGAGTCTAGCTTGTATTTAAAGGCGAATGTACATGTCCCGCCAGTCTTCAGGAACCCTTAAACCTAGGACGCTCTTATACCAAGTTGTAACACCCTGGATAACCAAGGTCGTTACACTTTGTGATTATAAAGGTGCAAGACTTGCTAATCAAGTCATATAGCTGAAAACATAACCCTAAAGTCGTAATTAGGTTAGGGATAAAATATTTTGGTCATAAACAGGAAATTTCTCATTAAAATAAACATTTTAATACATGGGATCCCAAAATAGGTTTAAAAGGACACTTACAAAATTTCGAAGTTTATGTACAACCACCAGCCACTCTAATGGCAAAATAGGCACTTTGGTTCTCCTGTCCCTATACCATCCCTCGGCTGTGGTGGCCGATCAACTGACTATGTACATTCTGCCCCAGAGCTCTTTAACTCAGTACTGGTCCACATTGCCCTTGCCTTTACCTACACCACGTAGCACCCGTGAGTCAAGGCCTAACAAGAAAACCATAGTGCAGAGTATAAACGATAATCAATAGTCAGATAATTCACAAATCATCAATTAGATACTCAACAGACCACATTGTTCACATAATCAATGATATCAATCTGGAAACCAATAATCAATCATCCAGGTAATAAACATGCCATACTCATCAGATTAATAACAATAAACATATCACACAATATCCAGGGTCGACGCCCTTAGGCCACACCCTCTGTTTATCCCACCGACTCTGGCTCTCTTAAGCCGAGCACAGTGATTATTTACTTAACCTCAGCGACCAATGGTCGAGCCGCGTCCTTGTGCACCAATATTAATTCTGGCACTCTTAGGCCGTTTATTTAATGTTCACAAGGCATAATACCATCATAAAATATTACATACAAGTATAGGGAACTCTTAGTCCCAACATAACCACATAACTGGGTGCAGTTTTATTACCTTGGATTCCAAGCGCTTTGGCTAATTGAGATGACCCTCGAGCACGATCCTGTCTAAGCCCTAGCATACACCTAGTCACAACTGTAAAATATAACCCTCATTAACATTCAATTCCGTAACCTAACTTCAGAACCAATCCCAAGCTCTCGGGAAGCCAATTTCCACCAAATTGGGTGGTGGAATCGACCCCCAAGCCCCCAAGCAAAAACCCTAAAAGAAATCCCAAAAACCATGTTCTGGAGGCAGGGTAGTGCTACAACGCCACAAGAGGGGCGCTACAACGTTGTAGCACTACCCTGCCAGAAAATGATGCATAGCATTGTAGCACTCCTATCCTAGAGCTACAGTGCTAGAACCAGCATATGCAAAGTTTTTGGGTTTTTCCTTCGAATTTTCCCGAGCCAAAACTCCATAAACCTACTCCAAACCTCAACTAAACTCCAAATTGAGCCTACAATCCACTATATCTCATCCAACATAACCTAACAACATCAAAACTTAGCTAATAGCATCATCTAACATAGAAAACCATAATTGAGCTTGAAGCTCAAGAACTTCATCTGAAAACCAGAAAACCCAGATGATCAAGATCAGAATTTGTTTCCTTAGCTGAGTGAATTCAACCCTAGGTTGCCTTCAATGACCTTTTAGACTTTAACTCCTCAAATCTTGAAGCTCAAGTCCTTAAATTCCCATCCAATATTCAAATTGAGAGAGCAATCTTAACAAAATTCAATAAACTCAGAAAAACCATAAACCTTACCTTAATTGGAAAAATAACTCCAACTGAATCCCTTAGCTACTCCAAGGATCAACACCCCAAACCAATCCTATACTTCCTCTAAGATCACAGCTTCAAAATCCTCAAGGAAGAGTGAGAGGAGAAGAAATCGTGAGGAAGAGGGAGAAAGCTCTATTTTTCTTCTTTGTTTCTTTTTTTCCTTTCCTTTCCTTCAGTTTCTACCACTTTCCCCCTTAAGCTCTAAAAAACATCAAACAAATCAAGTATATCCCTTAATAACCCAAAAGACCCTTTTTCCCTCCCAAATAAATCCAAGCCTTTTAATCACTCTAAGGGCATTTTGGTCATTTGCTCCCAATTCCCGCTAATTCCTTGAATGTCCCTAACGTTTACCACTTAAATCCCGTCATCTAATTAATCACCAATTATTTTCCCCAATGTCTAAAAATCTCCAATATATTTCCCAAATTTCCAGAAATACCCTTAGGTTTCCCCCTAGCCGGGTATAAATTTCCGTCGTGACTATTTCGCTAAACCACTCACTAGGATCGTCTCGAGGCATATGCTGCAAATATTTCCACATAATAACGTGGTCTTAACAATTTATCACAAATAATCACATTTATGCCCTCAACGAGCCAAAATTACGAATATGCCCTTATATGCTAAATAGGGCCCACATGCTTATTATTACTCATAAACATGCATTTCACATAACCATATAATCATATAAGCATGCTTATCACATAATCATGCATTAAATCATTTAAATCGCATATAAACCTATTATGCCCTCCTGGCACACTAATTAGGGCCCTTAAGCCTTATTAGTAATTTTTGGGTCGTTACACTAAAACTGCTCCATAAGGGTGTTGTGGGTTGGTTTTACAACTAATGCGAGGTAGTATAGTTTTGGATATTTTAAAAACCACAAGTGTGTTTTGATTTAAACTAGTATTAAATTATACCAATTGGCACAGTGTGCATTTCTAATTCTAATAACTTAACAGAAATTCTTCAGTGTACTTATACTAATTAACTTTTATTTAATTTTTTGGCTAAAGAATATTTTTTTTAATATATATAAGGATAACTCAAAATGAGGAACTCAATACCCTAATGGAGAATTTGTAACTGGACAAAAAATTTCTAAAACTACCCCATCATAAAGTAAATAGTGAATGGTGTAAATAATGATTAAGATGACAGTGTTAAATGTAAAAAAAAAATAAAAAATTAATGGCTATGCACTACTTGGGTTCCTATGCAAAACCCTATTTTTAGTCCATTTTTTTTTAGAAAAGTACAAAAAAAAAAAGTAAATAAAAGGTTGGACTATGGAAATTGTTGAGAATACCCTCTTACGTTACATTACACCCCCTCCCTCTGAGTTTTTTTGCTCCTCGAACAATGGAAAATGTTGAAAATATCCCCTTATGTTACATTCTGTCCAAAATATTTAATGGTTGGCTAACGGGAAAAATAAACATAGCTCCCCCCTTCTGCAAACTATGACACTTTCAAACTTTTGCCTCCTAAATTTTTTTGTTTAGTAAAAATACCTTGAACAATGAAAATAATTGAAAATATTAATTTTTAAAATATATATATATATAAAAATTAAATCAATAAATCAAATTTTAATTAAATTAAAATTAACAAACCCAAATTTTTTTATTAAAGTATTCTATGATTTTTGTCAAAACAAAATAATAATACATTACTAAGGTATATTATATAATATACGATATATAAGTATATTGTGTATAATAAATAATATGAGGATCTAGACGGTGAAACAAAAAAATCTGTGTTATTGATCTTTCACACTAACAAAAATTAGGTAGTTTGACTACTGTTGCGAAAATTAAAGCTATGCAAGTGCACACAGTCACAATTTGTTATAATTTTTTGGTCAGACCAAGTATCATCCCATAAGGAATGAATTATCAATTACTAGATAATTAATTCTTAGTTTCTATTGGGTTAACAAAAATTGGTTTAGTATCTTGATAATTAAAAATAATAAAGCTACTAAAAATAATGCAAGATTGTAAGAACATAAACAAGAATAAAATTCCAAAGATATAAACAAATAGGGGTTTTAATTTAGTCTACAATCCCTCCTATTAATAACTAACACAATATTAAAATCTCATCTTCTTATTAAGCTAACAAGTTGTCAAGATATTTTATAAACGGATTAGGAATTATAAAATTCAACCTAATTGTGAACTTTCTATATTTCTATGATAAATTCAACAATTAGAAGGCAATGAATTCACAACCAAGATGCTACACAAATAACCTAGATATTTTCCTTCTAGATTAAATCTATATTTTTTCAATCAAAGCTTGTTTAAATTTCACTTTTAAGAATTTTAATTCAAACACAATTAGATAATGAAATAACAAGGTTAATCACATTTCATGCATTAAAATAGATTGAGACAAGCTTAATTGTAACGCCCTGGTTACTCCAAGACCGTTACTGTGAACTTTGAACCGTGCTTAACTCGCTAATCGAGTCATTTGGTTATAAACATTTATCTAGGCGTTATTAATAGGCTAAGGTGAAAATTTTCGATCAAAAGGAAAGGATATATTTTATTTAAAACATAAAACAGTAAATGGGCCCATAAAAACATTTACAAGTTATTTACAATCCAAAATGGTCATTACAGTGTAAAAATTACTACCCGCAGACCTAAGCGGCAAAAATAGGGTTAACCCTTAGTTCCTCTGAGAAACACCTTGGCCGTGGTGGTCAAGCACCCGCATATGTACACATCGCCACCTAAGCTCTCCACTCAAGGCTAGGTGAGGTTTTCTTTCCCTTTACCTGCACCACATAGCACCCGTGAGCCAAGGCTCAGCAAGAAAACTCAATACTGCCTGTATATAATATCAAATGATGATCATGATAATCATACAGGACTTATAGTCCTAAATAGATGAGTGAATATCACTTCAAGGTTTTGGTAACCTTTCTGGGGCTTGTAGCCCTAATCAGATGAGTGACTGATGAGTAAGTGACTAGCTTAAACAGATAAGTGACTGATGAGTGAGTCACTAACTTAGGCTCTACACCCTAGCCATGTGACGATGCAGTCACCTGGGCTTTCTGGTCCTGGCTCTAAGTGACTAGTCATGAGATTATACAAGCGCTTTTAGTTTTCATCAAACTAGAGGTCGGTCCGGCATTAATGCTCATGATGAGTCATTCAATGCTGATGTCGATTAGATCTAATCTTTTCGGCTCGTCTTCTAATATCTGGATCATCCTCTTAGATTTTCCATCTGTCTGAGGATGATAAGCAGTACTGAACTTCAATTGTGTGTCCCATGGCCTTCTGTAAACTCCCCCAGAAAATGGAAGTATATGTGAGGTCCCGTTCTGACATGATTGACCTTGGTGCTCCATTGAGGCGCACGATCTCTCTCACATAGAGAACTACGTATTGGTCAACTGTATATGTAGTCCTCAGTGATAAGAAATGAGCTGACTTGGTGTAGCGATCCACAATAACCCATACTGAATCATGTTGACCAACAGTCCTGGGATATCCATCGTGATGTCCTCCCATTTCCACTCTGGGATATCCAGAGGCTGTAATAACCTTGCTGGCCTTTAATGCTCAGCCTTGACCCGTTGACATGTCAAGCACTTAGCCACATATTCCACTACATCCCTCTTCATCCCAGGCCACCAATACAACGATCTCACATCCTGATACATCTTTGTGGTGCCTGGATGCAAAGAGTAAGGAGTAGTATGAGATTCATCCAGAATCTCCCGCCTCATAGCAGTGTCTAACGGAACACATATCCAACCCTTGTATCTCAGCAAGCCCATCTCAGACACTATATACTCTCTGGATACTCTAGCCAAAACATCCTCTCTAATCTTGATCAGTTGTGGATCACCCAACTGACCCTCCGTGATTCTCTCAAACAGTGTAGATTGTAGCGTAATATTGGTCAACTGGCCCACCAGCAACTCTATACCAGCTCTAGTCATATCATCTGCTAACTCTCTGGCTATCAGCCTTGCACTATAAATATGTCCCGGACCCTTCCAGCTTAAAGCATATACTACCACGTTGGCTTTTCCTGGATGATACAAAATTTCACAATCATAATCTTTTACTAACTCCAGCCAACGCCTTTGTCGCATATTCAAGTCTTTCTGCATGAAGAAGTACTTCAGGCTCTTGTGGTTAGTGTAAATCTCATACTTCTCCCCATAAAGGTAATGCCTCCATACCTTTAAAGCAAAGACCGCAGCCGCTAACTCTAAATCATGAGTGGAATATCTCTGTTCATACTCCTTCAACTAACGTGAGGCATAAGCAATCACCTTTCCTGACTGCATCAGAACACAGCCCAAACCTTGATGTGAAGCATCGCAGTAAATCACAAACTTTTCCTGATCTGTTGGAAGACTCAGAACTGGAGCTGTAACCAACCTCTGCTTCAGTTCCTGGAAGTTGTTCTCACACCTTTCTGACCATAAAAATTTATGGTTCGTGCACATCAGCTCAGTCAATGCTGTAGCAATCTTAGAGAACCCTTCCAAAAAACGCCTGTAATAACCTGCCAATCCAAGGAAACTTCTAACCTCTAAAGCATTCTTTGGCCTTGGCCAATCTCTGACCGCCTCAATCTTGGTTGGATCTACCTTAATCCTCTCCTTACTGACAATGTGCCCAAGAAAAGATACCTGAGATAACCAGAACTTACATTTCTTAAACTCTGCAAACACTCTGTGTTCCCTTAGTCTCTGTAGAACCAATCTCAAATGTTTCTCATGTTCTAACTCTGACTGAGAATAAACCAGAATATCATCGTTGAAGACGATAAGAAATTGATCCAGATAATCCTTGAACACTCTGTTCATCAAATCCATAAAAGCAGTCGGGGCATTAGTCAATCCAAAGGACATGACTAAGAACTCATAATGCCCATATCTAGTGCAAAAAGCAGTCTTTGGTATGTCTCCCTCCTTGACCCTCAACTGATGAAAACCAGAACGAAGGTCTATCTTTGAGAATACCATTTTACCTTGTAATTGATCAAACAAATCATCTATCCTTGGCAGAGGATACTTATTCTTAATTGTTAACTTATTTAGTTCTCTGTAATCAATGCACATCCTCAGAGAACCATCCTTCTTCTTTACAAACAAACTGGCGCACCCCAAGGTGAGAAACTAGGTCTGATAAAACCCGAATCCAACAGCTCTTGCAATTGTACTTTCAATACTTTTAACTTAGCTGGGGCCATTCTGTAAGGTGCTTAAGACACTGGCTCCGTCTCTAGTGCTAGTTCTATCACAAACTCAATCTCTCTGTGTGGCGGCAACCCTAGTAAATCTTTTGGAAACACGTCCAAGAATTCACAGACTAGTCTGGTCTCTTCTGGTCTCACTGGCATGATCTGAGTGGTGTCCACCACACTGGCTAAGAATCCTATGCAACCTCCTTGCAATAGGTCTATAGCCCTCAAAACAGAAATCATAGGTATGCGAGGTCCATGCACAGTATCAACAAACACAAAAGGATCCTCACCTTCAGGCTCAAAGGTGACCATCTTGCTTCTGCAATCAATGGTTGCCCCATACTTCACTAATCAGTCCATACCCAGAATCATGTCAAAGTCAATCATAAATAACTCTATCAAATCCATTGATAATTCTCTACCCTCCACTGTCATTGGCAAAGATCTGACCCATCTCTTGGATACCACTAACTCCCCAATGGGTAAAAAGGTTCCAAACCCCACAACGTAATAATCACAAGGTCTACACAGTCTATCAATACTTCTACTAGCAACAAAAGAATGTGTAGCACCAGAATCAATCAAAACAGTATAAGGGGTTCCAGCACTAAGAAGTTGACATGTAACTACTGAGGGTGAAGCCTCAGCCTCTGCTTGTGTCAATGCGAACACTTGAGCCGGGGTCGAGCTGTCCGCTTTCCTGGGTTCTTCCTTTCTTGCTTTAGGGAAATATTTCTTGAGATGACCCACTGCCCCACATAAGAAGCAGACATTTGCCCTACACTTTCCCAAATGGCGCCTCTTGCACCTAGGGAATTCAGGATAAGTCTTCCAGGCCTCACTGCCACGCTGACGACCCATTGCAATACCACAGGGTCACCTATCAGGACCTGGAGCTAGGAAGGTGTCAAGAACCTTCCTCTTCTGATCACTGGGGCCTCCACCCCTACCAGAACCCACAAATTGAGAACCTGTCCTCCTAAACTCTTTTCTAGCTGCATTGTCCCGCCAGATCTTGTTCTCTACACTTTCAGCTGTGAGCGCCTTCTCAACCACCTATGCATAGGTAGTAACCCCAGCCACAATGGTGATACAAACATCCTGGGCTAGTCTAGGTTGTAGCCCCTACAGAAATCTCTCCCTTCTGGTCCCATCAGTGGGCACCATCTCCATGGCAAACTTTGCCAATCTATCAAACTTCATAGCATATTCAGCCACTAATAAACTACCTTGAAGCAATCTGATGAACTCTTCAGCTTTAGCAGTCTTGATGGCATCATTATACTACTTCTCGTTGAACAGAGTCTGAAACTCTTCCCAACTCAAGGCATTGATGTTTCTTGTCTGGGATATAACCTCCCACCAAATTCGGGCATCCTCCCGAAACATGCCGTGCAACAGGCCACCCTCTCATTACCAGACACCCTCATGAAGTCAAGGATGGTGGTAATCATGCTCATCCATTGCTCTGCCTTTGCTGGATCTGCACTGCCCTCAAATAATGGAGGTTGCTGCTTCCTGAACCTTTCATAAAAAGGCTCCCATTTGCTACCAACCTCAGGCAGCTGCTCAACTGTTGGCACCGGTACAGGTGGTGCCTCAAGCAAAACGCTCCCTGCAGGAACTTGTTGTTGTCTCAGGAGGCTGATTTCTTATTCCTGTCTCAATACTCTGGCCTACAGGTCATTGAACAACTACTTCCAATTATCAAGAGCTGGTTGTGGAATCTGACTCTGGTCATTCTCTTGACCCTACCTGTTATTCTGGCCCTGATCTTCCTGGCCAGTTGATGAATTTGTCTATCTTGGAACCATTCTTACAACTTAAACCTTGCTGCAATAGTCAATAGGGCCAGTTAGGAAGTGATAACTAAACCTCTTGCCACTTCACGGTGCAAGAACAAGCAGATAATCACCCATATTCCACAGTTGTACAAATATACAGATGGATATATTATCATAGCATTTAGCATTTAACATGTATCAATTAATAATTCACAATGAACAATACTAGTGAGTATGTTCTAGCAATATCAGTACTAATAAGCACGTTCTTGCCAATGATGCAGTAGTCAAGGCCCAGCCTTATCAAGGTATCTCATGTTGATAAATAAAGCATTTATACTATATTTAAGAACATAAATATATAACTACGTAAATAGTTACCAAACCATGAGTCGAGCTTGACTTCAGTGACGAGTGTACATGCCCAGCCAGTCTACAACCCAAAACCTTGGCACACTTTGATACCAAGTTGTAATGCCCTGATTACTCCAAGACCGTTACTGTGAACTTTGAACCGTGCTTAACTCGTTAATCGAGTCATTTGGTTATAAACGTGCATCTAGGTGTTATTAATAGGCTAAGGTGAAAATTTTCGATCAAAAGGAAATGATATATTTTATTTAAAACATAAAATAGTACACGGGCCCATAAAAACGTTTACAAGTTATTTACAATCCAAAATGGTCATTACAGTGTAAAAATTACAACCCGCCGACCTAAGCGGCAAAAATAGGGTTAACCCCTAGTTCCTCTGAGAAACACCTTGGCCGTGGTGGTCAAGCACCTGTATATGTACACATCGCCGCCTAAGCTCTCCACTCAAGGTTGGGTGACCTTTTCTTTCCCTTTACTTGCACCACATAGCACCCGTGAGCCAAGGCTCAGCAAGAAAACTCATTACTACATGTATATAATAACAAATGATGATCATGATAATCATACAGGACTTATAGTCCTAAATAGATGAGTGAATATCACTTCAAGGTTTTGGTAACCTTTCTGGGGCTTGTAGCCCTAATCAGATGAGTGACTGATGAGTAAGTCACTAGATTAAACAGATGAGTGATTGATGAGTGAGTCACTAACTTGGGCTCCGCACCCTAGCCATGTGACGATGTAGTCACCTGAGCCTTCTGGCCCTAGCTCTAAGTGACTAGTCATGAGACTAGACAAGCGCTTTTAGTTTTCATCGAACTTGAGGCCGGTCCGGCATTAATGCTCATGATGAGTCATTACATACTGATGTCGATTAGATCTAAACTTTTTGGCTTGCGTTAAAAACGCTAAAACCATTCTTGACTCTTAAGCCAATACCATACGACCAGTGCTCAGTACTACTGCCGAACTTGACTAGTAAGTCACAACTTCACACTGACACCATTTCCGATTTCTGACTCATAGGTCAGTGCCATTCACAAGTAAGGAAGATTTGATAAGCATTTGATATGCAATCTATGTCAACATTTAAACACTCAACATGCCTCATGAATAACCATGCATGTCACATATGGGGTGCAGTTTTCTTACCTCTGGTTCGAGCGAGAAATAGTAAAAGAACGACCCTTGAGAACGATCGACCCTTTGATTCCTTATCGGTCACCTAGTCATAACCAAATATAACCTCCATTAATGAAAATCAACCATAAAAAAGGTTCTTGACCTAAACCTCACTCTCGGGACCCCGAATTGTACCCAAACGGTGAGTAGATTCGATCATGAGCCTTAGGAATTGAAACCCCAAGCCAAAAACCTTCAAAAGTGCCCAAAATAGGAATTTGGAAAAGTAGGGTAGCGCTACAGCACTACCCCCCTAGCGCCCCAACGCTATAAGAAGGTTTGATTAGCCCTGGCTAGCGCTATAGCGCCCTCCCTTAGGCGTTGTAGCGCTAGGACCAGGCTGATCAGCCCTGGTTTTTCCCTCCTTCGTTTCCTCCATTTCCAACCTAAAAAACAAGCTTCCAAACCTCATTCCAACTCCCAATTGAACCCAAAAACCATATACACAAGTCCTAGGCCCCATAACCCAAGAAACCCTTGCCAAAAACTCCCATCAATTCCCATTATCCAACTCAAAAATCCATTTGAAAACCAAATGAAAAACAGGGCAAAAATCAGAGTTTTAATGTTTAAAACCTTACCTCAAGCTCAGTTTAGAACCCTCTTCAATGGTGGAACACAAATCTAAGACCTCAAGGTCCACTTCCTTAGCTTGGATCCTCAAATTAAGCTAAAAAAAATAAAAGGAAAAGGAGAAGAAAATTGGTTGGGAGAAGATGAAGATGGTGTTCTGTTTTGGCAAGTTCCCCAGCCTTCTTTGGTTCAAATATATCCTTAGGGTGGAAAGACCACATTGCCCCTAAGCCTAATTAAAGCCCTAAACATCCTCCAAGGGAAAAAATCATCCTTTCTTGCCTATCTCGTTAATCATAATTAGTGCTCTCCAATTCCCATTATTTCCATTATTCTCAAATACCAATAAGTCATATCCCATTACCCTTTTATTCCCGGTAATGATCTAATCACCAAATTACCACGAGACTCACCCCGAGCCCCGAACTTAATCCCATTATGACCAAGCTGCTAACTTGCACTCAAAGATCGTCTCATGCTGAATGGCTCGAAAAAATCCACATTATAATGTGGACTCAACAATAGTTCACCAACATGCATGAAAATATACAATTACGCCCTCAACGGGCCAGATTACCAAAATGTCCCTATGATGAAATGTGGACCCACATGCATGCATTTAACATCATATTATAATATAATTCACATAAACATGCACATAATCATTTAATGGCATAATAAATCAATTATGGCTCTCCCAGCCTACCAATCCAACCATTAAACCGCATTAGGGATTTTGGGGCATTACATTAATAGACGAAGAAGAAGAATACTAATATTGCATTAGATCATCAAAGGAGTTCAAGAAAATCAATTAAAAACCCTAATAAACATTTAGTTCAACATTGTTATTCTAAACATAAACAGCAATTAAAAATAACAGAGAATTAAAAGGAAATCGAAAACCAACTGTAGAGAGCGAATGGAGATGTTCCACGGTGTATTCCTTGCTTCCCAATTCGTCCTCATCTCTAGTCTAATTACTCCATCTCGAAATTAGGTTTAAGAACCTAATATTTTTTTCTTTCTTTTCCAATGCGAGTCGCGGCCCACCTATTCTAGCGCCGCGACCCGTCTCAAAATGGGCTTTGATCAGGCAGGCCACGGCCCATGTAAATTTTCCGGGCAGACACACTCATCAGCGCCGCGACCCTCTATTCTTGCGCCGCAGCCCATGTCAAACCTCAAAAAATAGGCTTTCTGCCTTGGACCTGGTCGCGGTCAGCATCATAGCGCCGCGACCCTTAACAACTTCTTCAATTTTTGTGCTTTTGGTCCCGAAAATTCGCTGAAGCCATAAGATTGCTTGAGGATTCATCTTTTTGCAGAATCAACACCAAAGAGCCAATTTTTCATCATTTTTTTTGCCAATTTGCTCCAATTATTCTTTTCCTTTATTTATAAGCAAAAACCTAAAAACAAACAAAAAGAAGCATAATACCTCACTAAACAATAGAGAAACTTAATAAAAACTTCCTAAAACACAATTTAAAACAACACAAAACTAGACTCAACAAACTTCCCCAAACTTAACCTTTACTCGCCCTTGAGTAAAGAACTCTAAATAATCCTAAAAGCATAAAACATCCAAACAACCAAGTTGACAACACCAAATCAAACCTCCAAATTATGTCTGTCATTCTCATATAGTTTTCAAAAATTTAGCCATCATGATAATCCAGAATTTTGGTCAAAATATATCTTCAACGCACTCAGGTCCAAACAAATATATGCTCTCCTAAACATGCTCAATAAATAACATGCATTTGAATCCATTTAAACTTACAAAATTACTCACCACAAACCATCAAATTTTATTATCTCATATGCTTGCATCACTTACTACTCTCCACTAATGTAGACAACACATGCTTAAGAATCAATAGGATTTTTATGGGTTATAACGATAGGCTTAGGCACAGGTAGATAAAATGTCATTTAAGCTCAAAATTACCACAAACATACAAACCACGCAAACAAAACATGATTTCCACATTACAACCTGAAGACAATCCCAATTTTTTTTTCTTTTCTTTTCTAAGATTGAGAAAATTCACACTTACAAATTTTTTTTATTTTCAAACTACACTTTCCCAAACTTGTTTTTCAATGTATGTACAAATAGAATGTAGTTTACTTTCAATATTTATTTTTTTTCTTTTCAACTTTTCTCAATCTTTTTCAATTTTTCTCAATCATTTATTGATAACACCCAATCCAAAATACACCCCATTACAAAATAAATCCCCAATCAAATACTTATATGCTCATGGTAAAATCCAAGGGAAGGAAAAAACATGCATCATCAAGGATTTTGTCTTAAGTAGCAAGCAAGCAAGTTCTAAGAATAATCATACATCTTTTTCCTCAACCAATATTTAGCAGGCATAAATGTCATGAAATGCACGAAATGTATTCAAAAATCATGATCAAGTTGTAAAATATTTAAAAGGACCAAAATAAACCAAGAAAATATTCCAATCAAGCACACAGATTTAAATGGCTTTTATTTTCGTCCAACTATACAAACAATTCATTCAACTATTCTCATCGACTTATCATTATAAACTTGATTCAACAAACAGGACACTCTAAACATCCAAGACACAACAACACAACAATTAAAAGACTAACTAGATACATTACACAACTAAAACACAAACATAACTAAAACAAACTACTCAATATATACAAAACGAAAGTAAATTTGCTCCCTCGAACTTAATATGAACATTGTCCACAATGTTAAAAATAAAAGCAAAGTAAAGAAGACTTACCAGGAAGCAAATGCACATCAAAAGAGTGGTTGCGGTGGAAGTGGTTGAGACTCTCTGGCTTTGCCAGCGCAGGGGCGCTTCTTATGCAACGCCCAGGCACTTTCCCCTGGAGCAAAATTCTTTTATTTTTTCATGTTTATTTTTTTTCACATTTTCCACTGTTTAAAATAGAAGAAAAACTACATAATAAAAATTAAACCTAAAAACTAAGAAAATAAAAACAATAAACAAATAGTTCCTAAAAATTCAAATTGATCAAAAAAATACATATATAAACTAAAGCAAAATTCAAAGTAACCATTTGGATGCCTCCTAAATGCGATTTTGTTAACGTCATTTAGCCTGATGCTGATGTAACATCTCAAATTACCTAATAAGGCTTAGGGCCTTGATTAGGGGGCCAGGATGGAAAGTTATGTGTTTCTGTGATATACATGTGTATCATTATATGATTATGTGGGTTATATTATAATATGACTAGATATGCATGTGTTAGGTGTATTAAATATGCATGTGTGCTCGTTTCTGATTAAAAGGGAAATTTTCATAATTTGGCCTGTTACCAGTATATTTGGAGTATATGTGCATATATGTGATATATGTGTGGGACCACATCATTATGTCGGTATATTTGGGTTACTCGGCACGAGGTGATCCTAGGGAGCAAGTTAGTGGGAAATCACAATGAGACCAATACTGGACTCGGGGTGAGTCAAGGGGTATTTTGGGAACTTAGTACATTGCCGGGATATTGGGTAATGGGAATAAATATTCGAGGATATATTTGAAGTTAGCGAGATTAGGAGGAAATTCTGGGGATTTTGACCATTTTGCCCTCGAGGACAGTTTTGGGTACCCTGAGCCTTGGTATCTACTTAAGGTTACTTGAGCCCTAAGTAACCTCTCATAACCGTATAACTCATAAACTCTCTCATTCTCTCTTCTATTCTCTCATTTCATCTCGTTAGCATTTTCGAAGGAAACTCGAGTTTTAAAGCTTGGATTCAAGCAAGGTTAGAGTCATAACGATTCTAGGAAAGATTAAAAGCTTGATAGCCAGGTGATTTAGTTGAAAAACAACTTAATCAGAGGTAATCTAAGCTTTAAGTTTCTAAGTTTTGTCTTCCTTAAGTTTTGATTGGATTTTATGGTTTCAATGAGTTTTTGATCCATTTATAAGTTGAGTTTTGTTGTCTATTATGTTATGATGTGTTTTGGGTTTGAATTATGGGTTTGGTACAATTTTGGGGTGAGTTTTGGAGGATTTGGCATGGATAAAACTGGGTTCGATAGGTCGCGTTGCATCCCTATTATTGGGCACTGCGGCCCTCATGAACCATGGTCCTGAGCGGTTCTCTGAACCACTATCGCCAATTTGCGCTTGAGGAGTTGTGTCGCAGCCCGAATCCAGAGTAATTTGGGCAGGGCTCCCTGTTTGGGTAGATTCCCAGCTCTAACTGTGGGGTGTCGCAGCCCTAATTGAGGGGCGTCACAGTGCAAATAAAGGATTGTCGTCACAGTGCAAATAAAGGATTGTGGCCAAAGAGGGTTTGGAGTGCAGGAACTCAAACCTAAGGGCTCGAGATCGATCCTACTACCCGCTTTAGGAGAATTCAATGTCCCAAAGGCTAGGACTCGGTTTGAAAGCATTTATTTTCTCGTTATTAACGGGATTTTATACTTGGTTGTGATTAGGTTATCGCTAGAGGCTCAGAACCAAGATCGTGCTTGAGGGTTGTTCATTCTTAACATGTGCTTGGACCAAAGGTAAGAAAACTGCACCTAGTATGTGATACATGTGATTATGGCTTAGTCCAAATTGTTAAACAAGGATATGAATAAGGCTTGGGCTCCTGAGAATGTGCATGATTATGATTATGCCTGTGATTGATTGATTAAGCATGTTGAATGCTCTGTATCTAGATATTTTTTATATAATGAATGGATGTTTGCATTATCTAATTGAGAAAGGCTTGACTTATGAGTGAAGGATGGCAATAGCACTGAGCGCTGGTCGAAAAGCATTGACTTATGAGTCAAGGATGGCAATAGCGCTGAGCGCTATTCGAAAAGCATTGACTTATAAGTCAAGGATGGCAATAGTGTTGAACGCTGGTCGAAAAGCATTGACTTATGAGTGAAGGATAGCAATACTGCTGAGCGCTGGTCGAAAAGCATTAACTTATAAGTCAAGGGCGGCAATAGCGCGCTAAGCGCTGCTCGATATGGTTAGACCTAATTAGGAGCGCATCATACGTTGTTCCAACCTAATGATCGTGGAAAACTCAGCGCTAGGTACGTTGGACCAACTCCAAGGATGGTTATACAGAGGATAGGGCAATGGGCCCCAGGGTGACTTATTAGTCCAATATCCTAGGGTTGGGCCCCAGACTTGAATTATAAGTCAAGAATGGCATTAGCACACTGAGTGCTAGCCGAAAGCATTCATTTATAAGTCAACGATGACAATAGCGCTGAGCGCTGGTCGATATGGTTACGCCTAATCAGGAGCGCATCATACACTTGTCCAACCCAATGGTCGTGGAAAATTTAGCGCCAGGTATGTTAGGCCAGCTCCAAGGCTGGTTATATGGAGGATAGGCAAAGGGCCCCGGGGTGACTCATTAGTCCCATATCCTAGGGCTCTAAGTCCCTGTATGATTCATTAATCATGTATTTTGGGCAACAGACCTCATTATGATTCATTAATCATTTAATTAGGGCAGCTGGCCTCATTTGATGTGTTAGTCATTTATATGAATTGTATGCATGCATGAGTAGGGTTATTACTGGTAGCATTTTATTATGATTTGGTAATGTGTTAGTAACTGATTATGAGCATGTTTAAGTTTTCTTGCTGAGCCTTGGCTCAAGGGTGCTATGTGGTGGAAAAGGAAGTTGGACCATCCATAAGTTGGAGAGCTTCGGTGACAATGTGTACATATACGGCTGCTCGACCACCACAGTCGGGGTTTCTCAGAGGAACTAGGGTCAAAACCTATTTTTCCTTTTAGGTCGGCTAGTTGTAACTTTTCAATTGTAATTAACCTTTTTAAATGTTAGTTTCGGACCCCATGTATGGAAGTAAATGTTTTAGTGAAATAGTTATACCTTTTGACCAAAAAATTTAACCCTACACTGTTGTTCACATTTAGTTACACGATAATGGCCAAATTACTCGTTTAGCGAGTCTAGCACTATTTAAAATACATAATGTAAAGGTCCTTGATTAGGAGAGTGTTACAACTTGGTATCAGAGCGTGCCAAGGTTAAGGGTTTCTGAAGACAAGCTGGGCATTTACACTCATCACTAAAGACAAGCTCCACTAAGGGTTTGGTAACTATTTATATGGTTATGTGTTTAACTGCTTAAATAGGATATAAATGCCTTATCCGCCTGCCTTATTAGGAAGCATGAGATATTTTGATAGGGCCTGGCCCTTGACTGTTGATATGATTATGTGCTTGCCTACTAAGTTGATATATGAATGCTTTATCTGCATGCTAGAGTAGAGAGCATGATATTTATGTTGGGAAGAGTAGGGCTTATTGATTGATGCATGAATTTTATGGGCATGTATTTTAGCACTACAGTGGTATGTGAATGTGGTGTTGTTTGATTTTTCTATGGGAAGGCTTTTGGATGTGCTCATCATGCCTAATGGGTCAAGTCATTAACTACAGATGAACTTGGAGGTTATGTACTTAAGGCAGTTAATGGGACCCGACGAAGTTTATGTTGAGGCTAGAAATTATAGTCAAGGCCAGAGCCCTCCGCCTACCCCTCAGAATTGGCAGTAGGTGTTTACATATATGCAAGTAAGATTGCAGAGGCATGAGGAAGATATCAGGTGTTTAAAACAGCGGGTTCTGTTAGAGAACACCTCTTCCTTTGTTATGCCAGGAGAGGCACTAGTTTTGGATCAACCTAGGGTTGAGAACAAGTAGGAATTACTATATGAGAGATTTCAAGAATATTACCCTCCATTTTTTGAGGGAGGCCAAGATCCATTCAGAGCTGAACAATGGATGGGCATGATCAGTTCCATCCTCGACTTTATGGGGGTGGTAGGTCACGATAGGGTGATCTGTGCTACGTATGTGTTGTGGGAAGATGCCCGGACTTGGTGGGAAGTGGTATCCCAGACCCGAGATACAGTTGCAATGAACTGGAAGGAATTTAGGCAGTTGTTTAATGAGAGATATTATTGTAACGCAGTTAAGACTGCAAAGACAAATGAATTTCTAAACCTGGTTCAGAGAAACACGACACTAGCAGAGTATGTTAACAAATTCGATGGGTTGGCCAAGTTTGCTTTTGATATGGTACCCACAGACGTGGCTCGGAAAGAACCATTTATCCAGAGATTGAATTTTGGGATAGCTCAGGGCATTAGAATCACCCCTGTACATGAGATCTCTACCTATGCTCAGGTGGTAGGGAGGCTCTTGTTGTTGAGGGCACTGTAAATGTGATTTGGAGGGAGAATGCTGGAGAGCGCGAAGCTTAGGCAGTGATACCTCTGTTTGTTGGATTAGGCAGGGGAGGAGGCCCCAATGATCAAAAAAGAAAAGTTATCCACATATTCAGTACCCCTGGACAAGAAAAGGGGTTCTAAAATACTCAGATAGGCCATTAGGACGAGGACAAGGATTGGAAACTCTACCTGGAATGCACTCGGTGTAGGAGGTGCCATCTGGGAAAATGTCGAGCAAAGGCATGTTTATTATGTGGGATGGTTGGGCACCTCAGGGGTGGATTTCCCAGAGCTGAGGAAGAATGAACCAAAGGGGGCACACAACTTGACTCCAGCTTAAGTGTTCGCTTTGACGCAGTCAGAGACCGAGGCTGAGGTTGGTCCCTCAGTAGTGACATGTCAGATTCCTATTTCTGATTCTTATATTGTGTTGATTAGTTCTGGTGCAATGTTTTCTTTGTTTTGTTGCATCTAGTAGAAGCATTGAATTAGTAGGTGGATTACATGGTTATGTTGTGCAAGAATTTGGAACCCTACTGTTAACTTTTAAGAGATGGATTAGATTATTGTGGGAAAAGATTCGTCAGTTGACTTGATAAAGTTGATTATGACCAACTTTGATATGATCTTAGATATGGATTAGTTATCCAAGTATGGGGCAACGATAGATTTTAAGAAAAAGATGGTAACCCTTAAACTTGAGGGTGAGAAACCCTTTGTATTTGTTGGCACTGTGCATGGACCCCGTATACCTATGATATCTGTAATTAGAGCTAGAGACCTAATACAGAGGGGATGCATAGGATTCTTAGCTAGTGTTGTGGATACCACTCAGGTTGTGCCAGTGGGACCAAGATAGACTAGATTAGTCTGTGAGTTTCTGGATGTGTTTCCAGAGGATCTGCCAGGGTTACCTCTACACAAGGAGATAGAGTTGCGATTAAGTTGGTGTCAGGGATAGATACAGTGTCTAGGGCACCATATTGAACGGCTCCAGTAGAGCTGAAGGAACTAAAGGTTCAATTACAAGGTAAGATGATATTCTCCAAGATAAATATATGATCTGGTTATCACCAGCTGGGGATCAGGGAGGAGGCTATACCGAAGACTACTTTTGTACCAGATATGGATATTATGAGTTCTTAATTTTGTCATTTGGATTGATTAATTCCCCAGCAACACTTATGGATTTGATGAACAGAGTGTTCAAAGATTATCTAAATCGGTTTGTGATCGTCTTCATCGATGATATTTTAGTATACTCTCAATCATAGATTGGCCAAGGCCAAGGAACGCCTCAGAGATCAGGAGTTTCCTTGGATTGGTAGGGAATCACGAGAATTTTGCGGAAGGGTTCTCAAGGATTGCTACTTCATTGACGAAACTGTAACGCAAAAATCAAAAGTTTGCATGGTCAGATAGGTGTGAGAACAATTTCTATGAACAGAAGCGATGATTGATTACAACTCCAATTCTGAGTCTTCCTACATATCAAAACAAGTTTATGGTATATCATGACATCTCAAGATAGAGTTTTTGTTGTGTTCTTATGTAGATAGGGAAGGTGATTGCCTATGCATCACGTCTGTTGAAGGAGTATGAACAAAGATCTCCCACTCATGATCTAGAAATTGCAACAGTGGTACAATGCGAGATAGATATCCAGAGAGTTAGCAGAAGATATGAAAAGAGCTGGAATAGAGTTACTGGTGGGCTAGTTGGCCAACATTACGTTTCGGTCTACTCCTTTAGAGAGGATCAAAGAGAAACAGTTTAGTGACCCGTAGTTAGGAAAGATTAGATGGGATGTTCTAGATTGAGTAGCTAAGGACTATACAGTGTCAGACATGGATTTATTGAGGTATAAGGATCAAATTTGTGTTCCGATGGACAATGGGATCGGACAGGAGATTCTGGATGAATCTCATACTACCCCTTATTCTCTACATCTAGGCACCATGAAGATGCACTAGGATCTGAAAACTTTATATTGGTGGCCTGGAATGAAGAATGTAACGACCCAACTGCTCTAGACTTTGGACCATTAATGACTACTATACATAGACACTAATCTTTAAGAAAACGTACATATGAAATAAACATTTCTTCATTAAAATTTGTAAAACAAATGTTAAACTACATAAAATTCAAAGTAGGATATGGGATCCCATTGTTTTGAAAATAGAAAACATAACATAACTTAAATAAATGGGTTACATAATTAAATGCGGAAATACATAGAAATCATAATTAAAAGACTAAAAAGCAACTTCATCCTCGAATCGTTCACGCAGTCCACCGATGTCATTCTCCCTCAATACACATTCCCAAGCTGCCAAAAACCTTCCCGCCGCCAAAGCTATTTTCCTGTACATATAAAACACAAAGGAATGAGCCTAATGCCCAGCAAGGAAAATCTACTACAAGCATGAAACATATTCATACACATAAACTATAAGCTATAAACATATATCTATAAAGACGTACATCATATAAGATTATACTTTAATGGCCATTAAAACTTGTGATAAACCATCTACGTCCCCTTTCTAATATCTGAGGTAGGTTAGATCACATGGTAAGTTTATGATAACCCATCTATGTCCCCTTTCTAATATTTGAGGTAGGGTAAATCATAACCATGAAACATAAGAAAACATAACATAACATAACATATTATAGCATAACTTATCATAGCATATCAACATAACATATAAGCATATAAAATTATCCTATTTTCCTTACCAATATACCAGGGTGATGAGAACAAAGTCGGGATTTTGGAACACTCCTAAATACCATAATGAGAATGTGAGTATTTCTAAAAGAAGAAGAAGAAGAGAATGAACTAAACAATTTGAGAAAGATACTTACCAACAAGAACCTCAAGTTCAAAGAACTTAGATGCCTAACCAAAAATAAAGAGTACTGAGTTAGGATTTGAGTAGAGATAAACTATAAAAACTAATGAAACAATACATAAAGGAACTTAAGCATAGGAATACCTTTAATGTATTATGACCGAACTATACCTCGAAACCGAAATACAATATTATCCTTACTTCCCAAGTGTTTGATAATCTTATAATGATTAAGCTTATAACCCCAACCCAAGTGTTTAACACTCTAAAGTAATCCTAGCAGCTTGTAGGCTCTGAACTCAACTTGATGAATGAAGAAATGGTTGGGTACTAGGTCTTATTTATAGAGTTCAAGAATTAAAAGATCTTTATTTAGCTTGAATAAAATAATGGCTTTTTAATTGAAAAACATTTGAATAATCGTTCAGCAGAGGCTGAAGACTCGGTCAGAAAGATTCTGGACTTATCAAGAGGTTAAGGATTAAAATGAGCTCGGTTTCAAAATTGTTTGAAAACCATGCACTACAGCCGATATATCACCCATGCTAGGCGATATATCGCCTGTACTGATGCTCCCGAGGCTCGTCGAGGTGGTCGTGCAAAGCTACGTGTTTTTCGTATCCCCGTATTGCGATATATCGCCCCCTAGAGCTGCGATATATTGGCATACGCTGAAATATTATACACGTAATTACACTTTTTCAGCCTAATTTGAATTGAGTAAACAGCCTTGACTAAGTCCTTTAACGATTTCAAAGCTATTGGCAAACCCTAGGATGTTCAATTATTACTCTTAATAAACTCATTCCTCAAAATTCTTAATTTCTTATTAAACACACACATGGCAAGTGTTAATATCTTATTGGTTCTATCTAAACCTTATAGTATAATAAATATCATCTCCATAATCAGTCATATTAATCAAACCTTAGGTTATAATTAATATTCTTAAACTATAGGTTAAACTTATAAAATCTACAAGTGTTACTACGAGTGTCCAACTAAGACCCGGCTTGAACCAAAATCCATAATAATAAACATTCTACAACTACTACTAGCTATTACTATTACTACTACTATCTAACTAGCTAAGTAAAGTTCTTGGACTCTACAAAGAGGGACGTGACTGAGTACATGGCAAAGTGCCTGACCTTTCAGTAGGTCAAGGTGGAGTATGAGAAACCAGTAGGGCTACTACAGCCTTTGGGTATCCTAGAGTGGAAGTGGGAGGAGATCACGATGGATTTCTGTTAGGAGTGTGTCCTAAAAGCATGTAAAGACATTTGTTTTTTCTGTGAATAAATAAATACGATGGGTTTATTATTATTGTTATATTTAGATTGTTAAATTATTGTTTGAATAATTTTGTAAATATCAGAAAAATTCCATATTCATTATTGAGGATGTGATATTGTATTAGTACGAGAGAATTAAGATCACATGAATGAATAAAAATAGTCAACAACAACAAATTAAAGTTATGGAATTCTTTAATTGGAGTTGTAAGTACGGTTTACTGAGTATCATTATGATACAAATAATCTAGATTCGGATTATTGATGTGGTAAGACATCTCGGTAAAGGTGCTTTATATAATATGATTATATATGACAAGGACCGATGTGAATTAAAGTCTTTATCCAAAAACCATTTAACAATAAAGACTTGTAATTCATATCATAGCTGATGATTATTTATAGATCAACCTGGATCCTGAGTGTGCATGAACTCCTGTTCATGTTTATTAAATCTTTTGATTCATTCGTTAAGGTCTCTTCAAAGAATGAGGCTAATGACTTTTGTTTTGGAGATTTAATATCATGGATGGCTGGGAACATGTATCAACAATACGGAATCTAATCTTTCCTAACGGATCGTATATTAGTTCCCTTAAGGGTTAATTCTGGAACTGAGTGATTTTGAGCTCAAATCTATAATTAGATTATAGATTAATTATTCACTAGTGAATTAATGGTACTTAAGGAATAAGAAGTAAATTAGAAAGGTAAAATGGTAATTCTTCCATTCTAATTTATGAACTAATTAATTAGAGGGTTGAACTATTGTAAGATGGTTATATCAATGGACGACTTAAGAAAAAGATTTCTGTAAAAGTATATCTATAACATAAAGAGTGCAATTCTGAATTTATAGTGGAGTAATATCAGAATTAATAAATTAACTATTATAATTAAAGAGTTTAATTATTTAGTTTTAATTTATTGGAGCTTAATGTTATAGGTCCATGGTCCCCGAAATGGCTCAAACAATCACTGTCAAAGGCAAATACAAAAATGGGCAGAAAGGACTTATGTGATAAGTAAAATATTTTTCTATGTATCAAACATAATTATTGATTAATTATGTGTAATTAATTAATTAAGAATTAATTAATTATTTGATTTATCATAAATATAATTATTTTTGAATTAATTTATTTTTGGGATTTTTGGTATTTAAATAATAATAAAATTGGGAAAAATCACATGCCTGCACATGCATGTGGTACACGTGTGGCACAGTGCACAGGAACTGTGCTACACGCATAAGAGAAGGACTGAGTCTCTTGATTCCACAATTTTAGTTATTTAAATATTAAATAAATAATGAGATATTTTAATATGATTAAAATATTATTATTTAAACAAAAATCTGATAACTGATCAGTTATTTTGAATTTGTTTAAAATAACAAATATTTTAATATATTGGATATTATTAAATATGGGATATCAGTTTTCACAGAACATAAGTTTTCAGGGATAGAAAAATATCTAGGATTCTCTCAGAGAAAAAGATCAGTGACAAAAACAAAGGTCATTGTTCTTCACAAAACCTAGGTCCAAACTTTATCAGATTTCATGTGTTGAGAATATCTGATAAATAGTTTTTGCCTATTATTTGTATAGCGAGCCCACACTCGTTCTTTGGGTGACTGAGAACATTTTGGAAGATCTTGGTGTGAGATCTCAAGGATTCAGCCATACGAAAAGATAGCAGCAAGGAAGGACCTGAGGTAATGTTTCTATTCTTGTCCTTGATTCAATATATATATGAGTGTGAAGAAGTAGATCTAGAAATCTTATGGGATTAATCTGACAATTTGATTGTTGTTCTGCTGCGCATAATCTCTTCTGCGCTTTCATAGGACTTCAAGATCTATCCTATCGAATAGGGACCCTATCTTTACTTCCAAGTTTTGGGGAAGGTTACAGAAGGTGATGGGTACATAGCCGAAGTTCAGTACAACGTACCATCCTCAGACTGATGGTAAATCAAAGAGGATTATCCAGATATTGGAGGACATGTTGAGAGCATGTAAATTGAACTTTGAAGGGCCCTAGAATGAATATTTTCCTCTGATAGAGTTTTCCTATAATGACAACTACTAGTTGACTATTGGAGTGGCACTTTATGAGATGTTGTATGGTAGGAAGTGTAGATCACCCATTCACCGGGATACGATGGGTGAGAGAAAATATTTGGGTCCTGAGGTAGTTCAGAGGACCACTGATGCCATTGAAAATATTAGAGCTTGGATGCTCGCTTCTCAGAGTAGACAGAAAAAGTTATGCTAATATGAAACGCAGGAACATGGAGTTCCAAGTGGGAGACTATGTCTTCCTTAGAGTTTCCCCATGGAAATGGATGAAGAAATTTGGAAAAAAGGGAAAGTTGAGCCCTATACTGGTAGGACCGTCTGATATCCTGGAGAGGATCGGTTATGTAACGTCCCTAAGGTAGGGTATGTCTGCCACATACTCGTAATTCTAGGGTTTACGAGTATGTTAGGCACTTGACCAAAAGAATTAAATAAAATGATACGAAGAAATACAGAAAAAATTAAAACTTTTATATAAACTTTTTAGTAGAAATTATTACACGTATGAATACTTTAAATTTAATGTAGCCATATGAAAACTCTAAACCATTATTTCATTGCTACTGAGTCCGTGCTCCACAAGTTGCTAACCAGCTAAAGCCACACCTGGAAAAATATTGGAAAATAACATAATGAGCTAACGCTCAGTAAGCAAATCTCATGCATACACATACACATGAATGTCGTGAGTTTGTAGTGCACATATACTAATATGCTAACTTATATACTTATGCATTTCATTTATTGCTCATGCACTTTCAAACTTTACTTTTATGCTCTTTCTTTTACTTTCACATTTTTATGGGCCCAATATCACTTGTGCACACTGTTTGATTCGGCCAATGCCTGCAGGGCTTGTTACAGATATCATATAGATTCCCATGGGTTCTCCTCCGGCTAGCCATCATCGCAGCTAGGCTCATCATAACACTCATTTCATCCTTGTCATAGCTGCCATACTTATTACACATATGGACGAGAAAGACAGAAACATGGCAAACATATATGAATGGTCAACTCTGACCTAGCCCATACTAGTGGGCAGCCACTATAAGCCTTATAGACATCCGTCTTCTTTACTGAACTTACTTAATTGCTTCATCGAAACAGTGGCACCATTTTTAACATCTTATTATCACTTTGCTTAAGCCTTGTGTCATTAAAATGTTCAACTTTACATAAGACTTTTTCAAGGCATTTCATAACTTTTCTCATATTCATATGCATGGTCTTAAATCACATAATAATGTATCACATAACTATACATGCCATGCATACATGTAGATGCTGAAATGCCAATGTTCATGTTCATGATTCATGTTTGATGGTATTCAATCAAGGCATTGTATCACATCTCATATAACTCAAAACATCTTTAGTCATAATACATGAAGCTTTGGGTTGGTGGCGTTGTTATACCTTAATGTAGAGCTATGGCTCAGGTCTAAGGTTTCCAGCCTAAAAACTTAACTGCTTCATATATCATAACACATAACAAAAATCATGAACATAAAAGTAATCCACATATTCATCAACATAAGAACACATACTTGCACATAATTCATATCAATCTTAACCAAGTAAGACATATTTCACATATCACAAAATTCATCAATTACATATCACACAACACCTTTATGATATTCATATAACCATTCTTCACATACTTATCATATGCATCATCATCATACCATACTTAACTCATCAGATGTACACAATCAATGTAGTCATGCATCTTACACTTAAGCACAAAAGGTGAGATTTACTTACCTTAGGTCCTTAGCTTATTTTAAAACTGCTCACCAAGAGTCAATCAATCAAATCCATACAAATCCTATTCAATGCACATCATTTATTAAATTCTATCAAAATCGTAAATATACACTATTGATAGTGTATATTAACAATACCAGGAACTATATAAATGATAATAATAATTATTATCAACGTAATGCAATTAACTCTTCATATAAAATGATGCTTTAAATCTTGCTCATAAAATAATGTACTCTCATGATAATAATAATAATTCTATAAATAAACTTATTTCAATATTAATAACAAAATACCTTAAAACAATACATATGTGAATGTATATATTCAAATAGTCATTTTATAATAGAAATCATATTTTTAACATAAAATTGTAATAATCAATATAATGATAATAATATAAATATAAATAGTTATATTATTATTAATTAGTCATAATATCAATTCCAGTGATATAATAAATATACTTTCTCCAAAATTCATTGGTCTTACAAATATCAATAACTGTAAGAAACTAATATTTGATATTATTTTAATATTCAAATATTAACAAAATATTAATATATAAGAATAATTTTTAAATAATAGGTTTACTATAAATCACACTTTTCATATATATATATATATATATATGAAACTATATTCTTGATTTACTTAACAAAATAATAACAATAATAATTAAAATTACTTAATCATAATAATTTCCATATTAATAGAAAATCAATTAAATATGTATTTTTTTATAATTTATTTAATATCTAATATTTTCTAGAAAATTGGACAGTACAACGGCTATAAAATGGACAAACCCAAAATCAAAACATGTATAAAAAATACATATAATCCCAGACAGCCAGTATAATTACAGAAAAATATTCAATATATCAAGAATATATAATTATATACTATAAATACACATAATAACAATTACTCTAATCAATAACAACAAGTCATGTGTTATGATGATTTTCTGAGACTCAAAACGTACTTCGAAACCTCGAACACTAAGTTTCGATCGTTGGTCTACGGTGGATCGCGGTGGGCCCACCACCCAACTATGGTAGATGCAGGAACAATTTATTGGGTTTTGAAGCCCACAACACGAGGAACACGATGGTGGTGACGAATCGGCAAACGGATACCCGAGGTGGCCGAATCGCAACTTTGAAGTCGCGGGGTAGCCGAACTTAAATCAACCAGTTGAGGTGTTTAATCGGTGAGTGAGCTCTAGATTCCCACGTGGTCGATAGTTCAGAGGTCTCTGAATCCAATGGTCCGGCGCGTGGCTATAATTGGTGATCGCCGATGGATGTTCGATGGTCGAGCAGACGCACGCACGCGAGAGAGAGAGAGAGAGAGAGAGAAGAAAAAAATTTCTGAGGAGAGAGAGAGGCTCGGTTAAAAGGCTGAAGCCTTTTCTTTTTTTTTTATTACACTTGGACGCAAAATACTAAAATTCTTTTCAAATAAGCCCTTTAGCAAAACTTTCTTAATTTTATAAAAATCCCCAATTAAAATTATATGACATTTGGGTCCAATACTTGACTACTCAAGTTTCTCTCTCTTTAATCTCATTAACAATATAAAATCATATTTTAAATACTATTTTTCCATTAGTATTTCTTAAATTTGTAAACTTTGTACATTTTATGTATTAAAACTCTGATTTATAATAAAAAAATGTATTATGAAAATGTTGGATATTACAGGTTAGGTATAGATTGGCCTTACCTCCGGCACTGTCAGTCGTACACAATGTATTTCATATTTCCATGTTGAGGAAATATGTATCAGATAAGACCATGTGTTGAGTTATGAGGATTTGGAAATTGAGGCAGAGTTATCCTATGAGGAGCGGTCAGTTCAAATTTTAGATAGAAAGGACAAGGTCCTGAGGAACAGTGAGGTCGAGGGAGTGACCTGGGAACTAGAGTCAGATATGCGGGATCAGTCTCCTGAGCTGTTCAGGTAAAATTTTGGAGGACGAAATTCCTGTAAGGAGGGGATAGTTGTAACGTCCCAAATTACCTAATAAGGCTTAGGGCCTTGATTAGGGGGCCAGGATGGAAAAATATGTTTTTATGTGATTTATATATGTGTATCATTATATGATTACATGATTTATATTATAATATGACTAGATATGCATGTTTAGGTGTATTAAATATGCATGTGGGCCCGTTTCTGATTAAAAGGGCAATTTTCATAATTTGGCCTGTTATGATTATATTTGGAATATATGTCGATATATGTGATATATGTGTGGGACCATCATTATGTGGATATATTTGGGTAATTCGGCATGAGGCGGTCCTAGGGAGCAAGTTAGCGGGAAGTCGCAAGGGGACCAATACCTGACTCGGGGTGAGTCAATGGGTATTTTGGGTATTTAGTACATTACCGGGATATTGGGTAATGGGAATAAATGTTCAACGATATATTTGGAGTTAGCGAGATTAGGAGGGAATTCTAGGGATTTTGACCATTTTCCCCTCAAGGACATTTTTGGGTACCCCGAGCCTTGGGATTTGCTTAAGGTTACTTGAACCCTAAGTAACCTCTCATAACCATATAACTCAGAAAACTCTCTTGTTCTCTCTTCCGTTCTCTCATTTAAGCTCGTTAGCATTTATGAAGGAAAGTCGAGTTTTAGAGCTCGAATTCAAGCAAGGTTAGAGTCATAACAATTCTAGGGAAGATTAGAAGCTTGATAGCCAGGGGATTTAGCTGGAAAACAACTTAATCAGACGTAATCTAAGCTTTAAGTTTCTGAGTTTTGTTTTTCTTAAGTTTCTTAAGTTTTGATTGGATTTTATTGTTTCAGTGAGTTTTTTATACATTTGCAAGTTGATTTTTGTTATCTGTTATGTTCTAATGATGTTTTGGGTTTTAATTATGGGTTTGGTACGGTTTTGGGGTGAGTGTTGTAGGATTTAGCTCGGAGAAAATTGGGTTCGCAGGGTCGCGTCGCAACCCTTAGGAGTTGTGTCGCGGCTCGAATCTAGAGTAATTTGAGTTGGGCTCTCTATTTGGGTAGAGTCGCGGCTCTAACTGTGGGGCGCTAGGACGCAAATAGAGGATTTTTGCCCAAGAGGGTTTTGGGTGCGGGAACTCAAACCTAAGGGCTCAGGATTGATCCAACTACCCGGTTTAGTAGAATTTGATTTCAAATAGGCTAGGACTCGGTTTGGAAGATTTCATTTGCTTGTTATTGATGGAATTATATACTTGGTTGTGACTAGGTTATCACTAGGGGCTCAAAACTAGGATCGTTCTCGAGGGTAGTTCATTCTTAACCTATGCTTGGACCAAATGTAAGAAAACTGCACCCAGTATGTGATACATGTAATTATGCCTTGGCCCGGATTGTTAAACAGGGATGTGAATATGGCTCGGGCTCCTGAGAATGTGCATGATTGATGGATTAAGCATGTTGAATGCTCTGTATCTTGATATTTGTTATATAATGAATGCCTGTCTACATTATCTGCTTGAGAAAGGCTTAACTTATGAGTCAAGGACTGCAATAGCGTTGAGCGCTGGTTGAAAAGCATTGACTTATGAGTTACGGACGACAATAGTTCTGAGCACTAGTTGAAAAGCATTGACTTGTGAGTCAAGGACGGCAATAGCGCTGAAAGTTGGTCGAAAAGCATTGACTTATAAGTCAAGGGCGATAATAGTGCACTGAGCGCTGGTCGATATGGTTAGACCTAAATAGAAGTGCATCATAGGCTTGTCCGACCTAATGGTCATGAAAAACTCAGTGTCAGGTACGCTCGGCCAGTTCCAGGGCTAGTTATACAGAGGATAAGGCAATGGGCCCTGGGGTGACTTATTATTCCCATATCCTAGGGCTAGGCCCCACACTTAACTTATAAGTCAAGAACGGCATTAGCACGTTGAGTGCTGGCCGAAAGCATTGACTTATAAGTCAAGGACGACAATAGTGATGAGCGATGATCGATATGGTTATGCCTAATCAGGAGCGCATCATACACTTGTCCGACCCAATGGTCATGGAAAATTCAGCACCAGGTACACTGAGCCAACTCCAAGGCTGGTTATATAGAGGATAGGGCAAAGGGCCCCGAGGTGACTCATTAGTCCCGTATCCTAGGGCGCTGAGTCCCCGTATGATTGATTAATCATGTATTATGGGAAACGGGCCCCAGTATGATTTATTAATCATTTAATTAGGGAAGTTGGCCTCATTTGACGTTGTAGTCATTTATATGAATGGTATGCATGCATGAGTAGGGTTATTACTGCTAGCATGATTACTATGATTTGGTAACGTGTTAGTAACTGCTTATGAGCATGTTTAAGTTTTCTTGCTGAGCCTTGGCTCACGGGTGCTATTTGGTGCAGGTATGGGCAAAAGGAAGCTGGACCATCCATGAGTTGGAGAGCTTCGGTGACGATGTGTACATATGCTGCTGCTCGACCACCACAGCCAGGGTTTCTCAGAGGAACTAAGGTCAAACCCTATTTTGTCGCTTAGGTCGGCTATTTGTAACTACCCTTTTTAAATGTTAGTTTGGGATCCCATGTATGGAAGTGAACATTTTAGTGAAACAGTTATACCTTTTGACCAAAAAATTTAACCCTAAATCGTTATTCACATTTAGTTACATGGTTATGGCCAAATGACTCGTTTAGCGAGTCTAACACTATTTAAAATACACAGTGTTACGGTCCTTGATTATGAGGTTCTTACAACTGACTTTATTGTTAAATTCAAGTCATATCCAAGCCACCTCTCATGTCCTTGAGAGCCATAGTGTCATAAGAAGACGCTCGTTTCTTGATATTACAAATTGGTGGGACTTTCCACTGCTCATGTAATAGTTGAGCTTTCTCACTAACAAACATTTTCAAATGATGACGCACTGTTCGACTACCAACTTGTGCTATGGCCTTTCTCTTGGTAACTTCCACCTTAATGCCACCTCATGTTATCATATCAACTCTACAACAAGTTGGAATTTCAGTTTCTGCAAAATCATTAAATGTTATCTCGTCATGTTGCACGCGCAACTTCAACTCCCCTTTTTGTACATCAATTATCGCTCTCCTTGTAGCTAAAAATGGCCTCCCAAGAATAATTGGAATATTTTCATCTTCCTCCATATCAAGAATAATAAAGTTTGCAGGATAGATGAATTTGTCCACTTTCACCAATACATCCTCAATCACTCCCCGAGGATGTTTAAGTGAACGATCTGCCATTTGTAGGGACATGATAGTAGGGCGAGCTTCTTCCAATTTCAACTTGAGAAAGATTGATAGAGGCATTAGATTCACACTAGCCCCTAAATCACATAAAGCCTTTGTCACCACTGAACCCCTATAGAGCATGGAATAGTGAAACTACCAGGATCTTTAAGCTTTGGTAGTAATTTTTTTGCAATATTGCACTGCACTCCTCAGTAAGCGCAACTGTCTCGTATTACTCCAACTTCCTCTTCATTGATAAAATTTCCTTCAAGAATTTAAGGTAATTTGGCATCTGCTCAAGCACCTCAGCAAATGGAATATTTATGTGAAGCTTTTGAAAAACTTCTAAAAATTGAGCAAATTGCTTGTCAAGATTGTTTTTCTAGAGCCTCTGTGGAAATGGAATTTTTATGTGGTGCTCAAAACTCACTGGTGACTTGTTCTTCTCAAGGTTCTCAATAACATTTTATTCTACCTTACCCTCTTTCTCAGGATCCATTTTCGGTGGAAGACTAGCAGACTTCTCAACTGACTCTTCCAACTCCTTACCGCTCCTCAAGGAGAACGCATTGCACTGCTCCTTAGGATTCACCTCAATATTTCTTGGAAAATTTCCTTGAGGTCTGCTTTGTAAAAAAATTTCCAATTGACCCACTTGCATTTCGAGTTTTCTGATGGATGAGCGAGTTTCAGTCATAAACTGAGCTTGGGAGTTGGTCAAGGTCAACAATGCAGCTTGTAACTCATTTGGCTTCTCTTCAAGAATTGGTGGCCTAGGTGGTGGCACTGGAGGTTGAAACATGATCTTCTGAGAATGAGGTTGGAATTGAGGTTGATGGCATTGATTATTTCTCCATGAAAAATTAGGGTGATTTCTCTACCCTGGATTAGATGAATTGGAGAAACGATTGATGGCTTTCCTATTAAAATTACTCATCATGTTGACTTGATCCATAGGGATGGTGTTATTGAACACACTGCTCAAATTGGTGAGGACCACCACAAATTTCAAACCTTGTCTGTAACTGAATGGCATTGGCTGATATTGTAATCTGTTGCAATTGCTTAGTCAATGTCACAACTTGAGCAGTCAAAGCAATGATTGCATCTAATTCATGAACTCCAGCCCTGGTTTTGACACTTGTTGACCTCTCATCAGACCATTGGTGGTTGTTTGTAGTCATATCTTTTAGTAACTCATAAGCCTCATTAGCACTTTTGCTCATAAAAGCCCCACTAGCAGCAGCATCAATTATTGTACGAGTAGTACCACACAACCCATTGTAGAAATTGTGGACTAACATCCACTGTTCAATTCTGTGGTGGGGACACCTCCTCTACAACTCCTTAAACCTCTCCTAGGCATCATATAAAGACTCTCCATCAAGTTGATAAAAATGATTCAGTTCTCCCCTTAACTTAGCAGCTTTTGATGGGGGAAAGAATTTCGCAAGAAATTTTTGAGCCAGATCTTGCCATGTTATGATTGAATTTGCATGAAGAGAGTTCAACCAGCTCTTAACCCTCTCCCTCAATGAAAATGGAAAGAGCCTTGACCTAATTTCATCATCACTAACCCTGTTGTACTTGAAAGTATCACATAGCTCCAGAAAGTTAGCTAAGTGCATGTGAAGGTCTTCTGAAGGTAAGCAACCAAAATGCACGGTGGATTGCACCATTTGTAAAATTATCGGCTTAATCTCAAATTTATTAGCCTCCACATCCGGTGGTCTTATACATATTTGCCCTCCCATAACAGTTAGGAGAACATAATACCGTAAGCTTGCCACAACAGGATTATGACCTCGTCCTAGCACCACTTCTGGCACCCCTCCATTTAACCCATCATGTCATAACCATTGTTGGACCAATAGCACTTTTATTTCTATGATTATGCCTGCAAGCTTTATCAATCTTTGGAATAATAGGAACAAGGCTATTTGCTCCTCATCTACTACGCATATAACAGAACTACCTGAAAATGGTCATGAATGCACGCAAAATAAGTTAGAAACAGTTCAACGAACAAACAAATTAGAAATAAAATTAATAACTTTTATATTGAAAATTTTCAATCCACGGCAACGTCGCTAAAAACTTGTTGCAAAAATTAAGGATATGCAAATGCACACATTCGCAATTTGTAACAATTTCTTGGTAAGACCAAGTATCGTCCCACAAGGACTGGATTATTAATTGCCAGATAATTAATTCTTAGTTTCTATTTGTTTAACAAAAATTGGTTTTGTATCTTGATAATTAAAAACAATAAAGCTACTAAAAATAATGCAAGATTGTAAGGACATAAACAAGAATAAAATTCCAAAGATTTAAACAATTAGGGGTTTTAATTTCATCTACAATCCCTCCTATTAATCACTAACACAATAATAAAATCTATTCTTCTTATTAAGCTAACAAGTTGTCAAGGTATTTTATAAACGGATTAGGAATTATACAACTCAACCTAATTGTTAAATTTCTATATTTCTATGATAAATTCAACAATTAGGAGGCAATGAATTCACAACCTAGATGTTACACAGATAACCTAGATACTTTCATTCTAGATTAAATCTATGATGTTTCAATCAAAGCTTGTTTAAATTTCAATTCAAACACAATTAGATAATGAAATAAGATGGCCAATCAAATTTCATGCATTAAAATAGATTGAGACAAGCTTAATAGACAAAGAAGAAGAATACTAATATTGCATTATATCATCAAAGGAGCTCAAGAGAATTCATTAAAAACCCTAATAAATATTTAGTTCAACATTGTCATTCTAAACATAAACAGCAATTAAAAATAACATAGAATTAAAAGGCAATAGAAAAATTATTGTAGAGAGCAAATGGAGATGCTCCACGGTGTGTTCCTTGCTTCCCAATTCGTCCTCCTCTCCAATCTGATTACTCCATCTCGAAATTAGGTTTAAGAACATAATATTTTTTCTTTCGTTTGAAATGTGGGTCGCAGCCCACCTATTCCAACGTCGTGGCCCGTGTCAAAATATAGCTGGGCTTTGATCAGGTGGGTCATGACCCATCCCCTTCAGTGTCACAGCCCGTGTAAATTTTCTGGGTAAACACACTCATCAGTGTCGCAGCCCTCTATTCCTGCACTACGACCCATGTCAAACCTCGAAAAATAGGCTTTTTGCATTGGGCTTGGCCACGGCTCAGCGTTGTAGCGTCGCGGCCCTTAACAACTTCTTCAATTTTTGTGCTTTTGGTAAAGAAAATTCAATGAAGAAATAAAATTGCTTGAGGGTTTATCTTTTCATGTAATCAACACCAAAAAGCCAATTTTCATTATTTTTCTGCCAATTTGATCCAGTTGTTCTTTTCCTTTCTATATAAGCTGAAACCTGAAAACAAACAAAAACAAGAATAATATCTAACTAAACAATAAAGAAACTTAATAAAAACTACCTAAAACACAACTTTAAAACAACACAAAACTAGACTCTAAATCTCTATTTTATTTTATTTTATTGAAAAAAATATTAGATATCTTTAATAAAAAAAATTAGATTTTTAAATTTAATTTAATTAAAATTTGATTTATTGTTTTAATTTTTTTAAATAAAATAATGCTTTAAATTATTTTTAACAAATTCCATTATTCGAGGGTATTTTTGCCAAACAAAAAATTGGGTGGGGGGCAAAAGTCTGCAAATGTCATAGTTTGGGGGAAAAAGACTATGTTAATTTGCCACGTTAGCCAACCGTTAAATATTTTGGGAGGAATGTAACAGCACGGTTGTATTTTCAACAGCTTTTATAAATCAAGGTGTTGTACATAAAATTCACCAGATGGCATTTTTTGGTTTGCGATATAGCAAGCATGTACTTAATAAGGTTATCCATATTTTGAGAATGCGGTATAAGTTCTAAAATGGGTAGCCCAAGTCAACCGCAAGTCGATAAGACATGAAGGAGATCGTCTAGCCATATCTTCAAGTACTACAAGCATAGCTCGATCGTCTCAACACTTAGATCGATTTAGCCTAGAAATTTCTAGCTCACATGGTGTGCATTCAGCTCACTGCTGACACATGGAATACATTTTCTTGAATTCCTGAAGACTTGGAGACATTATATGCGTAATTAATATATTGTAACCCTTACCTGATAAATGTGTAATATCAGGCAATCAATGTATTTAAGGTATTTATTTGTATGTTTGGGAAGTTGCCCATTCTTGTAAGTTACCTAATATTGAACATCACATGAATCTGTCCAATGAACCCCTATAAATAGAGAGGGAGTGGGCTGATAAAGGGACCAAATTTTGAATGCAAAAACTCTGCCAAAAAAATGTCTTACACAACTTTTCTAGAGATCCTAAATAGAATAACATAAACTCGTGGACTAGGTGAATTTTAATCATTGAACCACATAAAAGTTCTTGTGTGATATTTACTTACAGTTTCATAAAAAGCCTAATTATCTATTTCAAACTTCTTAGTCTACTGTTGGCGAAAATTCGAGTAAATAGATTAGTGTTTTCATTGAGAGATCAATTAGGCTTGTCAATCTTTCAGCAATTTTTTCATTCAATCAAAATGGTGGTAACACGATCGATGCGCGACAACAAGTCGAAGAGGCTTGGGGACCATGGAGAGTTTCGTGCAATCAGCCATGTTGGAGAAGGCACTTTTGTACCCCGTCGTCCTGGAAAACAACTCCAAAACCAGGATGGGGATCACCATGACACTGGCAGTTCATTGTCCCAACATCGCTGTAATAATCTAGGTTACATTGGAGTCGTCGAACTAGAGATTGCTCAGCTGAGGAGCCATCTCACCCATGCCAGATAATGTCTCGATTACCCCTTCCTGTAACCGACCATAATGTTGGAAGGAGGACAAGTAGATCCCACAAGATCAGGTCCCATAACCATAATTGTCCTAATGTATTTCGTTCTGTTCGAACCACCACCCCGAGCTCCGTGCCATCTAAACAGATCCTCAGGAATGACTGGCCTGCTCACAATCACAAAAACGAGCAGACGACTCATGCTGCCAGAACTCAGCCCAATCAGACAGGGTGAGTAAAGACTACTTCCAGACGTACATGAGTCCCCCTGAATCTTCCAGCACCAATCCCGCTAGGTGGTCAAGTGCAAATAGACGAGGAGGCATTACCACTAGTCTGGGACATTAGAATGGATGATGAGCGACCTAGATTGGTGCGCTCTGATGGATGGCTGGTGTCCTCATCGATAAGGCACCCACCATCACTGATTCATCACCCAACACCCCCATGAGCGCAAGGGAATACAACAACTCACGAAAACATTTTTAAAAATTTAACCCATCGAGAGGTTACATATGTTTCACGATCTTGGGATAATGGAATCAAAGTTCACGTGAACAACTAATTTTGGTGACCTCACCAACGGATGGTGAGATTCGCGAAAGGCAGCTATTGGACGGAGAGTCATCACGAGAGAAGTTTGGAGAGTGTTCGCAGTACACACTCTCAAAGGCAGGAGACTAACCTAAGAAATCATCTTAATTTATCTCAAAGTTTATGCTCTTGCCATAAGTCTGACATGTGTGATCACTTAAATGTCCAATGGGGACAGCAAGCTCGTAACAATGATTTGAGTAATCAGACTAGGGAAAACCCTTCAATGATGCATGATGGTGGGAATGCATCGATGAACCGAGCTCAAGCTTGGAGGGGCCAGAACTCAAATAATGCACAGCCCAAGATTGGAGCTAATAGTCAACTCCCAAATGACCTGATAGTGAAGGATCCAACTCTTGAGCGCCTTGCTATGATGGAGAAGCAAATGAGGTGTCTCCTGTCCAAGAGAAACAAGGGCAATTGTGATTCTGACAAGGAGCTCAAACCTTTCACTCCTCATATCCCTGCAACTCCGTATCCAAAAGGTTTTAAGATGCCGCACATGACTACCTATGATGGCACAACTGACTCGTCAAACCACATTGGAACTTTCAATACCCTAGTGAGAGGCCATAATGTCAGTATCAACTTATGTTGCGTCTTGTTCCTAGCCATGCTAACAGGAGTAACCAAACTATGGTTTAACAAATTTAAAAGGTATTCAATCACCTCCTAGCAACAGTTGTCGTTAGAGTTTAAAAAGAAATTCTAAGCTGCAAAAGAAGTACGGGTGGAGGCCAATATAAAACAACAATGGAGTGAGTCTCTCGAAGCATACATAAACCAATTCACCAACATAGCAGCTCGAACTAAGGACGTCAATGACAATGCCAAACTCATGGTGATGCGATCTAGAATCACCATGGGAGGTGAATTGTGGAAAGAACACCAAAGGAAATGAGTGAAAAATACAGATGAGTTTCTGGCCCAAGCTCAAGAATGGATAAATCTCGAGGTGGTTAAGTCTGCAATGGGCGGAACTAGTCAAATTCCCACTCAGCCCGCTACCCATAATAACCAGATAGGAAACAATAACAAGAGGAAGGGAAGTAATGAATGCGACCAGGCGGGGTCCAAGAAGAACAAACCTAGGGACAAATACGCCTCGATATTCACCGTGCATACCAACCTAACGGATACATAGGAAAACATAAATTAGGCAAATTATGCTCACCTACCATGAGGAATCAACAGGCAAAAAAACATTGATGGACCAAAGAGTGGGTATGTTTTAAATATTTAAAACTCGCAAGCGCGCGAATCGTATATGGAGCATAGTGTTCGTGTAAGCACGAGGTCAACCCCAAAGGAATTGACTAAAATATAAAAGAAGAAGCTATTTTTAACCAAAATTAAATAAATTATAACCTAGCTCCAAAGATTATAAGATTTAATGTCTAGAAAATTAAATAAAAGATAGAAAATAAAGATATTTAAGACAAGAAAATAAACAAATTATGATTTATAAACAAGTTGTAAAAGAAAGATTATTAAGGTATTAAAGTACACAAAATGTAAGTATAATAATACTTATAAGTATATTGATTCCCAAGTTTTATTGATAGTAGAAATTAATCAAACTATCACTTTTTTCAAATTAGATTTTCTATTTAAGCACAAGTTATTATAGAAATATAGGATTTATCTTCACTTATAAAATTATAATTTCAATGTATTTAGTGTGAATCATTCTAATGAAACAACAAAGAAATCAAAGAACATTACTTATAAGGCAAAACATAATATTTTTGTTCTAAGCTTGGATGTGCTCAATTTAATGGCACGCCATAATCAAAGAATATTATGATTTTCCACAAATGAAGAACAAAGTGTAAATATGTTCCAACAATAAAAAAATATGAGATATTAAAGATGAAAGAATATATTTGAAGAAGAAAATCCATAGACTTTATTGCACAAAATGGGAAATCAACATACAAAATAAGCATTATCTAGTTACATATTGTTTCATCATCACCTTAATAATGTTAAAAAGATTAGAAACTCATAACTAGAGTATAAATTACAATACAAAAGAGATACATACTTGAAAATGCTCTTTGAAAATAATAAAATGGTAAAGAGAAAGTGTAGAAAAGATTATAATAATTCAAAAATTAAGCACCCCAAAAGTGGTATTGAAATTCTCTATTTATAGCCAAATGAGAGTATTAAAATAATCAAATTAAATTGATTAAATTAACTAAATAAAGTTATTAAGGCATGTAGAGGTAAATTTTAGGGTGTAATGATGAATTTTGTGGTAAAATATGTAGAAAAGTTGGGTAAAAAAAAGAGGAATTTTCTGGAATAGACAAATACTGTTTTAATTTTGTGAAACCATTTGGATCAAGGGATCAAGTGTTATCAGAAGTTTCCCAACCAATTCGAATCTAAATCTAAAAAAAATACAATTATCAAGTTAGGAGTTTTTTTATATCAATTATCTAATCTATTCATCAAATTATGCTGCAAAATTTTTTATTCTCATTGTTTAATGATATTTTCATCTAAAGTTTGGTTGCTTTCTGATTATTTATGAAAATCTGGAAGGATAACCACTAAATTGAAAAATTGGTTAGTATTATGAGAATAGGGAGGGTATTTTATAATCTTAATTTAATCATCATTGTTGTCGCGTTGTTGTTAGGTTGTGTTGGCATTATTGCAAATACGAAGACCTTGTACAAACATTGTTTTTGCAACTAAATTGCAACCCTGAAACAACACACATTCAACAACAGTATCAAGTGTGGGAAGGCTACCCACCATGATGATTATATTTCAGATTTTTTTTTTTTATTTATTAGTTGGTTCGAACAGATCGATTTAAATGAAACTAAGACATAATTGTTGATGACTAGTTATTGTTTCTAAATATTTGATGTTATAAATTGGTTGGAGGATATAGTTTTTCTAAATATTCTTGATGATGTGTTATGTTATTGTAAGTTTGATGTTTATAATTTTCTTTCTTAATAAGTTTATGTTGTGTTGTTTTGGTATTGATATAATGTTGAAAAACTAAAATTGGTACAAAATTAATTAAAATTATAACTGCTTCTATCATAAATTATAGATAACATTTTGACAAAAACAAAAGGTAAAAGGAATCCTTAATTTTGGATAAAATCAAGTTTAGGTCCCTCCTTTTGTAAATCCATCATCAAAATCTTGTTCATTATTAAGGCAAGGTCCCTCCTCAATCTTCCCATCCAATATTCACAAACCATAGACATATTTAAAATGGAGAGTTTAAAGCTTTTCCAAACTTGTCATTCTTCTTTTGAATGTCAGGAGTAGCTTCAACCTTAATAACTGGTTGGACAACATCACACATACTAGCATCAATCTCAGAGAAACTCAATTACAATGATCCAACAATAGAAAAGAAAATAATTAAAAACACAACAATCATACATAAACAACACAACAACATCAAAAAAAATAGCCCAACAACATATCAGAAAATAAGAAATTAGTTTTGCTCGCATTAGCTCTTGTGCTTCCTTGAAGCCTCTGGTGTGCACACTAGTGCCTACACTGCTTTAGCTCCGAGTATTTCTTTACAAAAATGTTGACAATCAAGCTTAATACTACGATAAATATGAGTAATAGTACTAATGTTTATGCAAGTCCCATAATGTAGTTTTGATGGGAGAACATGCACGAGGACAAGTGTCCATGTAATGTGTATGTCATGCAAAGGACTCGAGAGCTACATAGTGAGCAAGAATGATAAAGTATGTATCCTTGTCATTTAGTAGTTTATCCTTATCTTATTCGTGTTTAGGATTTCATTTTTTAATCAACTAGTTTTCCATGAGAGATGATATAGACATGGGCATTTATGAACTTTTAGAGGTTCAATAAAAGAGAGAAAGGAAAATTTTTGGCATTTTCAATGCTAGATTGGCCAAAAATATCCACATTCGATTTTTTTGAGTAAGTATTATAGAAAATATATATAAACAAATCATTCCACTGACATTTTTTTTCTCTTTTAATAAAAAGCAACCTAAACAAATTAAAAAAACAATAAAAGAAGTTAATGATCAAAGTATGGAGTACAACCAATAAAATAGCACGAGAAAGCAAAAGTAAGTACATAATACATAGGAAAATGGGCCAAGCAAAATCGTAAAAAATTAAAAATTAAAAAAAAAAAAGATAACAATGCTACACGCGGATGGGAAAAAAATAGTATAATTGAAAATAGGGAAACAATAAAGTCATATCAAAGAAAACACAAAACAGTAAAAAATGTAAAAAAAAAAAAATGGCGCCTAACAATAAAAATGTGGCTAAATTGGGCATTTTGTGTAAAAATCACTAAAAAAATGGCACTTGGGCATTATGGGACAAAGGGACAAGGGGACAATTGTGGGCTCAAGAAAAACTTGCAGGCTGTTGGTTGTAGGCTCAGGCAACTGGGTCGTGGGCTTGGAGGCAGGCTTAGGCGGAGGTGGGAGCAACTGGAGGTGGGCTGGGCTGAAGGCTGGAGGCAGGCCCACGCCGAGGTGGGCTCTGGTAGGTGGCTTGGTGTTGGTGGAGTGGGTCCATGGGCCGGTTGCTGCTGGGTCGAATGGGGCTAAGGCTTGCTTTTCAGAAATGCCACATTTTTTTTCTTTTTCAGCTTTCTTTCCTTTCTAGCTTTTCAAAAATGCAACATACTCCCTACAAATAAACATAAATTAAATTAATACTAAATATTTCCAATAATAAAATTATAATGTCCTATTACCCATGGACCCTTACGGTATGCATTTTAAACAGTGTTAAACTCGCTAATCGAGTCATTTGACCATAATTGTGTAACTAAGTATGATTATCAATTTAGGGTTAAAAAATTTTGTTAAGAAACAACGTTTCACTAAAACGTTTACTGTATACATTGGGATCCCGAAAATATATTTTAAAGGTTAATTACAACAAAATATTTACAACCAGCTGACCTAAGACGCAAAATAGGGTTTATCCCTAGTTCCTCTTTGAACCCTCGGCTGTGGCGGTCGAGCAGCCGCATATGTACACATCGTCACCTAAGCTCTCCAACTCAAGGATGGTCCAGCTTTCTTTTGCCTTTACCTGCACCACATAGCACCTGTGAGCCGAAGCTCAACAAGAAAACTCAATATGCTCATGAACAAGTAATAACATGTTACCAAATCATGCCTAGCAATAATAGTCCTATTCATGCATGCAATAATTCCAAATAAATGATTGTGGATCCTGCCCTCCTGTATGGATGACTATCAAGTCAATCCTAAGTGAATATCACTTTACGATTCTATTAATCATGTTGGGGCTTGTAGCCTTAATCAGATATTAACACTTTAAGATTCTGGTAATCATGTTGGGGCTTGTAGCCCTAATAAGATAAGTGACTCATGAGTGAGTCATGAACTTGAACCAGATAAGTGACTATGGAGTCACGAACTTAAACCAGATAAGTAACTATGGAGTCACAAAATTGAACCACATAAATGACTATGGAGTCACGAACTTAAGCCATGTGATGTTGCAGTCACCTGAGCCTTTTGGCCCTGGCTCTAAGTAACTAGCCTTTAGACTAGACAAGCGCTTTTATTTCCATCGAACTTAAGGTCGGTCAATCATTTCATGCTTATGATGATAATGGTCATGTCGATTTGATCTAATCTTTTTGGCTTGCATTAAAAACGCTAATATCGTTCTTGACTCATAGGTCAATTCCATATGACCAGTGCTCAGTACTACTGCCGACTTGACTAATAAGTCATAGCTTCACAGTCAATACTAACACCATTGTCAATTCCTAACTCATAGGTCAGTTTCATTCACAAGTAAGCAATGCAACTAGGCATATATCATATGTCAAATATCCAAATGTAGGGCCTTCAGCATTTTTACTCAACAATCACTAGCATAATTATGATCATGCACAATTACAGAGACTCAAGCTCTGATCAATTCCATCTTCAGGATTTATGTCATGCCCTAATCACATGTATCTTATGCATCACATGCATCACATACTGGGTGTAGTTTTCTTACCTATAGTCCAAGCACAGGCTACCAATAAATGAGCCATAAGCACGATCATGTTTCCAAGCCCCTAGAGATAACCTAGTCACAACCATAATATAAAACCTCATCAAAATGAGTAAATAAATACTTCCAGACCCAACCCAAGCCTCTAGGACATCGAATCCCACTCAACTGGGTAGGAGGATTGATCCCAGACCCTTAGAGTTAAGTTCCCATGACTAAAAATCAAATCTAGGAAAAATCTCCCTTAAGCGCTGCTGCCCTCCCCCAACCTTGCGCCGCAGCCCTCCTCCAAACAGAGGCTGAACCCATTTCTTCCTGTGCCTAGCGATACGGCGCGCCACCTTGCGTCAAGCCTAGGCCGCGACGCCCAAGAACAGGGTCGCGGCCCAACCACGAACCCAGCTAAAAACCTCGTTTTCTCCATTTAAAAACCTACCCACACATATCCAAATCCCAAAATTAAATTCCCAAACATCCCCGTGATCCAAAATAAAGAAAACCCAAGCCTCAATCAAATCAAAAGCTCATCAAATAACAAAATCCAATCCAAGCTTAATAACTTTTAAAACTTAGAACTTAAAACTTGAATTACCTCCGATTGATTCGTTTCCTAACTATATCCTCCAGCTAAAAAGCTTTTGATCTTCCATAGAATCGATATGCCTCAATCCTTGCTTGAATCTAAGTCCTAAAACTCAAGTTTCCTTTGAAAATGTGATCGAGTGTCGGAAATGGAACTTTGAGGGAGAGAGAACGTTCTGAACGTTCTTTTTATTTCTTAACAGGTTACTTGAAGCTTAAGTAGCCTCACTCACCCGAAAACGCCCAGGGGGGTAAAATAGTCAAAACTCCCAAAATTTCCCCCTGACCTCACTAATTCCCAATTTATCACCGAATATTTATTCCCATTACCCAATATCCTGGTAATGTGCTAAATAACCCTTGACTCACTCCGAGTCAAGCATAAATCCCGTTGTGACTTTCCCACTAGCTTGCTTCCTAGGATCGTCTCATGCTGAGTAACCCATGCATAACCAAATAATAATGAAGCACCACACACATATCACTTATATGCCAAATATGCCCAAAATGGCCAAAATATGAAAATTGCCCAATTAAACAGAAATGGGCCCACATGCATATTTAATACACCTAAACATGCATATCTAGTTATATTATGATGTTATTCACATATTCACATAATGATACACATAAATATCACATAATGATATAATTCCGAGATTTCCCATCCTGGCCCCCTAATCAAGGCCCAAGCCTTATTAGGAAATTTAGGTCGTTACAACTATCCCCTTCTTATAGAAATTTCGTCTTCAAAATTTATCTGAACAACCTGTAATATAAATTCCGCATATCTGATTCTAGTTCCCATGTCGCTACCTCGACCTCACTGTTGCTGTATAATACCTTAATCAAAGGTACAACTTTGTTCCTCAGAACCTTATTCTTTCTGTCAAAATCTGAACTGGCTATTCCTCACAGGATAACTTAGCCTCAATTTCTAGATTCTCATAACTCAACACATGATTCTCTTGTAACCCATGTCCTCAACATGGAAATACAAAAGACACTATATACTACTGACAGTGCCAATGATAAGGCCAATCCAAAGGTAACCTGACTGATCCTATCCAGGATTTCAAACAGTCCTTGCTAATCTAGGGCTCAACTTGCCCTTAATTTCTCACCCCCTTTCTATGGTGATATTCGAAGGAAGATACAGTCTTTCATTTGGATCTCCATGTTCCTGCATTTCAAATCAACACAACTTTTCCATTACTTTGAGAAGCAATCATCCAAGCTTTAACCTTTTCAATAGCCTCAATGATCCTCTGAACTACTTCAGGATCCAAATATAACATCTCACCCATCTCATTCCAATGAATGGGTGATATACATTCCTTACTATACAACATTTCATAAGGTGTCTCTCCAATACTGGATAACTCTCTCTATGATTTACCATCAGTCTGAGGATAATAACCCGTACTAAATTCCAACTGTATATTCATCGCCTTCCATAACCTTCCCAAGACTTGGAAGTAATAATAGAGTCTTCATCTGATAAGATATACCTCGAATCTATGAAGGCGTACTACCTCTCTCACACAAAGATCTGAATACTGATCATTGTGTTACTTGTCCTTACAGATAGAAGTGAACTCACTTTAAATACTGGTCCATAATGACCCAAACCAACTCATGCTGACCCACTAACCTGGGCAGCCCCACCGCGAAACCTATCGCGATGTTTCCTCATTTCCACTATGGAATACTCAAAGGCTACAATAGCCTTACTAGTTTCTGATACTCTGTCTTGACCTACTAACAGGTTGAGAACTTTGTCATGTATTCCATTATGTCCCTCTCCATCCTAGGCCACCACTATAAAGCTTTCAGACTCTGTTACATCTTCATGATGCCTGGATGAAGAGAATAAGAGGGTAATATGAGATTCATCCAGAATCTCCCATTTAATCTCAATGCCTATCGGATCCAAATCTGATCCTTATACCACAATAATCTCACACCTGACACTGTATAATCCTTAGCTAATCAAACTAAGACATTCCCCTCAATCTTCCTATCTGTGGTTCACTTAATTGTTTTCATTTGATCCTTTCTGAAAGAGTAACTCAAACATATTGTTGGCCACCTGGCCCACCAATAACTCTACTCTGGTTCTAGTCATACTCTTCAAATAAAGTGATGCTTGGACAATCACCTTTTCTTATCAATGAGGTGTCATAACAACCTACAACTGGTTCTGATCTGTAAGAAGGCTCAGAACTCTTCCACAAAGTACATGTAATATCCTGCCCGTCCAAGGAAACTTCTAACCTCTAAGGCATTCCTAGACCTTGGCAAATTTCCAACCGAGAATATACCACAACATCGTCGATCAAGATGATCACAAATTAAATTCAGATAATCCTTGAATACTCTGTTCATTTGATTCATAAAAACAACTTGGCATTAACCAAATCCTCAAAACATAACTCAGCACTCCCAGTGCCCTTATCTGATATAAAAAGCAGTCTTCTGCATATCCTTCTCCCTGATCTCTAGCTGGTACTAACTAGATCAAAGATCCACCTTGGAGAATACCATCTTACTCAATAACTGAGCCTTAAGTTCTTAGAGCTCTGCTGAAGCTATTCAAAATAGTGCTCTAGACCCGATTTCGCCCCCGACACCAATCCAATCACCATTCTAACTCTTTATGTGAAAGTAATCCTGACAAATCTCCTGGAAACACATCCAGAAACTCACAAACTAATCCAATCTGTTCTGATCCCACTGGCACAACCTAAGTGGTATCCACCACACTAGCTAAGAGTCTATGCATCCTCCTGCAATAGATCTCTAGCTATAAATACAGATGTCATAAACATACAAGATCCATGCATAGTGCTAGCTACCATAAGGGGTTTCCCACTCTCAAACCTAAGAGTTACTATCCTCTCCTTGCAAGCTATCATTGCCCCACACTAGGCTAACAAATCCATCTTCAAGATCATATCGAAGTCAGTCATAACCAGCCCTATCAAACCAACTGATGAGTCCTTTCCACCAAAACTCTAATGCATCACAACATAACCATGAAATTTGCATAACAAGTCTATGCTTCTCTAGATTCAACAAGCAAAGAACAACATGGCACCAAAACTAGTCAGCACAATACAAAAATCAGAACTAGAAAGCTGACCTACCATCACTGAGGAACCAGCCTCAGTCTCAGTCTCAGTCTCCAACTCTGACTATATCGGAACAAACACTCAAGCTGGAGTCGAGTTGTCCACCCCCTTTTGCTCATTTGTCTCTCCACTTGGGAAACCCCTATTAAAATGCCCAACCATTCCACATAAAAAACATGCCTTTGGTCGGCATCCCTTCAAATGATGCCTCTTGCACCGAGCGCATATTGGGAAAAATCTCCAATCCTTGTTCTTGCTCGCTCCAATAAATGGAGGTGTCACTACTTGAGTACTACACTCTCCAGCACACTCCTAATCAGTTTGATTTCCTGTGCTCTCAACAGCAAGAGCCTTCCTTACCACCTGAGCGTAGGTAGAGATTTCATGCACTGGGGCAACTCTGATGCCCTGAGCTATTCTGGGATTCAATCCCTGGATAAACCTTTCCTTCCGAGCTACATCCTTGGGTACCATATCAAAAGAAAACTTGGCCAACCCATCGAATATGTTAACATACTCGGTTATTGTTGCATTTCCTTGAACAAGGTTTAGAAACTCATTCATTTTAGCAGTCTTGACTGCATCACAGTAATATCTTTCATTAAACAGCTGCCTAAATTCTTTCCAATCCATCACACCTGTGTCTCATGTCTGGGATACTACTTCCCACCACGTCCAAGCATCATCCCACAATACATATGTAGCACAGATCACCCTATCGTGACCTACCACCTCCATACTATCGAGGATGGAACTGATCATGCCCATCCATTGCTCAGCTCTTAATGGATCTAGGCCTCCCTCAAAGAATGGAGGGTAATATTCCTGGAATCTTCCACAGAGAAATTCTCATCTGTTCTCAACCCTAGGCTGAGCCAATATTGATGCCACTCCTGGCATAGCAAAGGAAGAGGTATTCCCTGACAGAACCTGCTGCTGTTTCAAACACCTAATCTCCTCCTCTTGCCTTTGCAATCTTAATTGCACATCTGTAAACACCTGCTGAAAATTTTGAGGGGCAGGTGAAGAACTCAAACCCTTGCTGTAATTCCCAGCCTCTGTATAACCACCTCTAGGTCTCATTATCTGCCTTAGGTACATAACCTCTTATTGAATCTGCAGTCAATAACTTGACCTATTAAACATGATGAGCATATCAAAAGCCTTCCCCACGGGAACAATCATACCACACTACAATCACAAACCACTGTAGTACTAGAAATAGTCCCATAGCATTCGCTCATCAATTCATAGCCCCTGCTCATCCAACATACACACCATGTTTCCAACTCCAGAATGCAAATATCACATTTATAAATATATTCACGGAGCATGTAATCATACAATCGTATTAATAGTCAAGAGCCAGGCTCTATCAGAATCTCATGCTCCCCAGTACAATATGCAAGTAAAGCATTTACATTCTATTTAAGCAGTTAAGCACATAACTACATAAATAGTTACCATACTCTGAGTGAAGCTATCTTTAGTGACGAGTGTAATTGCCCAGCCGGTCTTCAGGAACCCTTAACCTTGGCTTGCTCTGATACCAAGTTTGTAACGCGCTACTACCCAGGGACCATTACGGTGTGTATTTTAAACAGTGTTAAACTCGCTAATCGATTCATTTGGCCATAATCGTGTAACTAAGTATGATTATCGGTTTAGGGTTAAAAATTTTGGTTAAGATAAAACGTTTCGCAAAAATGTTTACCGTATACATCGGGATCCCAAAAATATATTTTAAAGGTTAATTACAACAAAATATTTACAACCAGCCAACCTAAGAGGCAAAATAGGGTTTATCCCTAGTTCCTCTTTGAACCCTTGGTTGTGGCGGTCGAGCTGCCGCATATTTACACATCATCACCTAAGCTCTCCAACTCAAGGTTAGTCCAGCTTTCTTTTGCCTTTACCTACGACATATAGCACCCGTGAGCCGAAGCTCAGAAAGAAAACTCAATATGCTCGTGAACAAGAAATAACATGTTACCAAATCATAATAGGCATGCCTAGCAATAATAGCCATATTCATGCATGCAATAAGTGCAAATAAATGATTGTTGATCCTACCCTCCTGTATGGATGACTATTAAGTCAATCCTAAGTGAATATCACTTTAAGATTCTAGTAATCATGCTGGGGTTTGTAGCCCAAATCAGATAAGTGAATAACACTTTAAGATTCTGGTAATCATGTTGGGGCTTGTAGCCCTAATCAAATAAGTGACTCATGAGTGAGTCACAAACTTGAACCAGATAAGTGAATATGGTGTCACGAACTTGAACTAGATAAGTGACTATGGAGTCACGAAATTGAACCAGATAAGTGATTATGGAGTCACGAACTTAAGCCATGTGACGTTACAGTCACCTGAGCCTTTTGGCCCTGGCTCTAAGTAACTAACCTTTAGACTAGACAAGCGCTTTTGTTTTCAACGAACTTAAGGTCGGTCAAGCATTTCATGCTTATGATGATAATGCTCATGTCGATTAGATCTAATCTTTTCGACTTGAGTTAAACACGCTAATACCGTTCTTAACTAATATGTCAAATACATACGATCAGTGCTCGCCGAACTTGACTAATAAGTCATAGCTTCACAGTCAATACTGACACCATTGTCGATTGCTGACTTATAGGTCAGTTCCATTCACAAGTAAGCAATGTAACCAGGCATATATCATATGTCAAATATCCAAATGTAGTGCATTCAGCATGCTTACTCAACAATCTCTAGCATAATAATGATCATGCACAATTACAGAGACTCAAGCTCTGATCAATTCCATCTTCAGGATTTATGTCATGCTCTAATCACATGTATCTTATGCATCACATGCATCACATACTGGGTGCAGGTTTCTTACCTATGGTCCAAGCACAGGTTACCAATAAATGAGCCACAAGCACGATCCTGTTTCCAAGCCCCTAGAGATAACCTAGTCACAACCATAATATAAAACCTCATCAAAATGAGTAAATAAATACTTCCAAACCCAACCCAAGCCTCTGGGACATCGAATCCCACTCAACTGGGTAGTAGGATCGATCCCTGGCCCTAAGAGTTAAGTTCCCACAACTAAAAACCAAATCAGGGCCAAATCTCCCTTAAGCGTCGCGGCCCTCCCCCAGCCTTGCGCCACAACCCTTCTCCAAATAGAGGTTGAACCCATTTCTTCCTGTGCCTAGCGCTGCACTGCACCACCTTGCGCCGCGTTCCGAATTGCCCATCAGCAAACTTCACCTTCTTCGTCAAGCCTAGGTCGCGGCGCCCAAGAACAGGATCGCGGCCCAACCACGAACCCAACTGAAAACCTTGTTTTCTCCATTTAAAAACCTTCAAAAAAAACCTACCCAAACATATCCCAATCCCAAAATCAAAGTTCCCAAACATCCCCATGATCTCAAATAAACAAAACCCAAGCCTGAATCAAATCACAAAATCCAATCCAAGCTTAAAAACTTTAAAACTTAGAACTTAAAACTTGAATTACCTTTGATTGAGTCGTTTCCCAACTAAATCCTCCAGCTAAAAAGCTTCTAATCTTCCCTAGAATCTCTATGCCTCGATCCTTGCTTGAATCCGAGTCCTAAAACTCAAGTTTCCTTCGAAAATGTGATCGAGTGTCAAAAATGGAACTTTGAGAGAGAGAGAACATTCTGAACGTTCTTTTTATTTCTCAACAGGTTACTTCAAGCTTAAGTAGCCTCAAGCAAATCCTAATGCTCGGGGTCCCGAAAATGCCCCCGGGGGTAAAATAGTCAAAACTCCCAGAATTTCCCCCTAATCTCACTAATTCCCAATTTATCACCGAATATTTATTCCCATTACCCAATATCCAGAGAATGTGCTAAATACCCCTTGACTCACTCCGAGTCAAGCATAAATCCCATTGTGACTTTCCCGCTAGCTTGCTTCCTAGGATTGTCCCGTGCTGAGTAACCCATGCATAACCAAATAATAATGAAGCACCACACACATATCACTTGAATGCCAAATATGCCCAAAATGGCCAAAATATGAAAATCTCCCAATTAAACAGAAATGGGCCCATGTGCATATTTAATACACCTAAACATGCATATCTAGTCATATTATGATGTTATTCACATAATGATACATATAAATATCACATAATCATATAATTCCAAGATTTGCCACCCTGACCCCCTAATCTAGGCCTTATGCCTTATTAGGAAATTTGGGTCGTTACAAAAATATACAAAATAAGTTCCATGAAAATACTAATTAAAACTTACTTTACTTTAACATTTAATCTTACTAAAAGTACATTTTTTTACTTCTAACTTAACAATACTAATTTCAAATAATTAAAGTACAACATATTACAATAAAATATCTATAAAATCATATAAAAATCTATGGATTTCAAAAATCCAGGAAGGAAAAAATCTTTGATCCTTGGTTGAAATACATGGCTAAGGGTCACTTAGTCCTGCTATCGGGCTCAGGCCTATAGGACTCACAAGACCACGTTCTAGCAAATACTCCCAAGTGCACCGCAGGTTTTCGCCTTGCTGAAGATTCAAAGGCTCACGACACCCTTGTGTGTCTCATGCCCCTGGGCCTTGCAAGGCCCTCGCCTCGTGCCCATGTGTCGGGCGTCCATATGCCTCGCGAGACCCTTTCTTGGTTGAAGACCCAAGTGCCAAGCTCTTAGGAGCCTTGCTCCCATGCAGCTCACGAGGCCTCCACCTCGCTGAAGACCAAATCGCCTTGCGCCCAGGTGCCACGCACCCTTGCGCCTCACTGAACACCAGAGCGTCTCACCAAAGGCCTCACCCCATGGTCTCGCGCCAAGGGCCTCGCACCACGACCTCACATGCGAAGCCTTGCCTCGCGCCAAGCGTCTCACCAAGGGCCTCATGCCAAAGGCCTCATACCATGGTCTCGCACCAAGGCCCTCGCACCACGGCCTCGCGTCGTGCATCTCACCAAGGGCCTCGTGCCAAAGGCCTCGCACCACGGTCTCGCGCCAAGAACCTCGCACCACGGCCTTGCAACAAGAGCCTCACACCACAGCCTTGTGCGCGGAGCCTCACCTCGCGTCGAGCATCTCATCAAGGGCCTCGCTCGTGGAGCTTCACCACCTCGTGCCTGGAGGGTATCCCGTGCCTCAGAGGTGCCTCGCGCCAAGAGGGTGTCAAGCATGGGGGCTGCAGGGCAATGTTCTCGCAAAGTGAGACTCTCATCTCACACATGGGCACCATGTCTCATCGCATACACAGCAAGCCTCATTGAAGAGGCCTTGTCTCTCTCCCTGAGATAAGTGCCGCCAACGAGGAACCTCTTTCCCTGTGGGTCTCATGAGATGTAGAGTCAAGGACCTCTTGAACATGCGTTCAAGGAAGGTTAGGGAAGGCCTCACACTGATTCGGTATGAAGTCAGGAATGATACAGAATACACTTGTAAACCAAGAGGAGTTAGAGTACAGACACAATGTCCACGCCTGATAAGTAGTGGCAATAATAGGGGGTACATCATAAAGACTCCCTCAACACGCTTATGAGGTCCGTACTCGACAAGTAGTGGAGGTATAATGTGGTACCAAGGCATGACTGCTTTTGCGTACCCCTGACATGTACTAAAGCTGACCACCACTCCTCCAACACCACTATCACCTATCCTACTACCCTGACGGTGTACCCATGTACTATTTTTTCTCGAAGGACCACCACGTATAAGGGACCGTTAGAGCCCAACTATAAATAGACCTTCACCCTTCAGAATAAGGGGTTGGAAAATTCATTGTATACTTAGGCTATGAAGCAATATACGAATGTTTACTCCATTGTTGATCTACACTTATTCTTCCTCAAGTCTATTCTAAGTTCTTATCTAGCTATCTTCTTACTTACCTTTGAATTTTCTGACCTAACATCGTTGACGAGTTCTCACCGTCAACAGTTTGGCTCCGTCTGTGGGAAGAACAACTAACAAACAGTAATTCCTCCATTGATTCCAGTAAGAAAACATGCCAAGGCGATCAAGACGCCTACAAGACCACCAAGAAGCGGAGGTTCACCTAGACAGAACTCAGCTAAGGGTGTCCATGAGGGATCTGTCCTCGCCGATGAATGGAGGTGCAACAGATCTACTTAGAGACAAGGGCGAAGAGGAAGAAGTATCATCCCCTTCCATTCATCCTACACCGGACCCTCTAATACATGTCGCCGCTCCAATGGAAGGTTGTACAACTCACCCTCCTCCATGGCCCCCGGTGGCCCCAATCTGAACCATCAGGACCCGGGTCCTTCTAAACAAAGGCATGGTAAATGCCCACGAGTACACTCAGTCTGCTCAAGTTCTCGATATCTTCGCTACGAAGAGGAAATACATGGCCTACACTTGAAAAACCAAAGCTTGCAGGCCACAGTGGAGAACATGCAATAGGTACTCAATGGCCTGTTACACAAAAAGTTTGAGGCTCCCCTCTCTAGGCGTAAAGAGAGGGTACATATACGAAGAGAAGCCACCATGCCCGTGGATGGGGGAAAAACACAAATCTCCACTAGTCTTACCCCCCACCTAGGACACGAGGAAGATTCTACACAAACGAAGCAACCTGGCGCGAACCCCACCTACGGGATGTGTGAACTCAAGGCAGCCTCCAAAGGAGCTTCACCCGACTCGAGGGATAAACATAACCAGAGAGGGTCCGAGGTAAAAACAACACCCCCTACAGCTCCTCTGATGGACACAACCAAAGCAAGGGTTCACCCTAAGAATCCACGAGACTCCTTAAACAGAAAGATGAAGGAATTAAACACTGAAATTCAAAGCCCTCGAAGCAAGATTACCGCTGCACCTGGGGGCATGGATATGACGAAGAATTTGACCATGAGTCGCCCTTCACAAGGGAGATCCTGGTTGAGCAACTCCCCACCAGCCTCAAAGAGCCTCGCGTGACTCCGTACGAGGGCACTACAGACCCAAAATATCACTTAGACACTTTCAATGACCTGATGAAATTAAAGGGGGTCAACAGTGGAGCAAAGTTCCATTACTTCGTCATTACACTCAAAGGGGTGGCATATAAGTGGTTCAAGAGGTTAAATCCAGGAACAATCAGGTCATTGCAACAGATCTCTGATGAATTTCTTCAGCAGCACCACGCGGTCTGTGGCTATGTTATGTCGAGTACCTGCATTGCTAACATAAAACAGGGAAAAAGTGAAAGCCTGAAGAGCAATATCCACATATTCAATATGGAAGCAACTAAGATGGGGAGTGCGACTAGAGCAGAGGTCAAGATGGCAATCACAGCTAGGGTTCATTCTGGAAGCAAGTTATGGGATAACATGCTCAAGAGGGAGATTACAAGCTTTGAGGAGTTCTTCGAAAGAGCCCAAAAGTATATACGTGTGGAAGAGGGCCATAGGAACTTGCATGTTAAGCAAGCCTTCCTTCGATCATCCTTCTACCAATACATCTGAAGATTCCGCATAGAAGAGATCATTGTGAAAGAGGAGTCACTGATCAAGTTGAAGATTGGAAGAGGTTTACAAGAAAGCTTCAAGGAAGAGGCAAACGGGATTCAGCAAGGATAACCTCCGATAAGACTCCCTTTATATGAGTCCCTTAGGAACCAAAGGAGTCATCACAATTGGCCTCCATAAAGATCCAAAGAGGTCACCAAGCTAACTCCAGAGATTTGAAATTGTGAGAGCATATAAAAAAACAAAACAAAACAAAACAGAGTGCTTGGCAAGATAGACCACATCAACCACTTGGGAGGTGTTCAACCGCGCAAGCCTCAACAGGCACCCAGCCTTGTACAAAATAAGCGTCAAACCTAGCGAGCCTCAACAGGCACCTATCCATGTGCAAAATAGGTGCCTACCCTCGTAAGCCACAATAGGTTCCTGGCAAAGTTCGAAATGGGTGTCTAACCTTGTGAAATATATATGTAAGTACTTATAATACATGTCTGTATGAGTGGTGAACCTTATAAGACAACATTTTAATCTATAAGGACTAGCTACCCTTATAGAATCTAAGAAAGTCAAAAGGTCCCTCAAAAGTTACTTCTCCACGAACACACGCACCCTATAAAAGGACCACGTCGCAGAAGACCAAAAAGGAGCCCAAAGATATTCCTAAGTCTAGATCAACTGAGTTGCCTTACTGAGGGAAAAAGGGCCTTGAAAATAGGCACTTGCGAGGTTTCACAAATACCATCTCCCTATAAAGGGACCCAACCCAAGGGTAGATCACGTCAAAGACCAAAAAAGGTCCTCATAACAACCCTAGGTCAGCCAAGGTCACCTAGCCCAAAAAGAGTCTCAAAGAAGGTGCTTGTGAAAAGGATCTCAAAGAAGATGCTTGTGAAAAGGGCCTCAAAGAAGGCGCCTGTGAACAGGGTCTCAAAGAAGATGCTTGTGAAAAGGGTCTCAAAGAAGACGTTTGCAAAAAGGGTCTCGAAGAAGATGCTTGCAAAAATAGTACTATGCATAATGACGAGAAAGACGCTTCTCACACAAAATAAAACATGCGCCCAAAAATATATAAAAGGATAGCGAGAACCCAAAGGGTCAACATATCCTTACAAGTAATCAAGGTGCACCAACAGAAACGAATCACACGCAGTAGAGGGGTGCCAAAGGGAACCCTTTCAACATAAAGCTATTGACCATGAGGACTTGCAAAAGTTCCTCATACAAAAAAAAATGGCTTCTCAAAGTCCTAGACTAATAAAAACAAGGCTTCTCAAGGTCTTGTACTAAAGAAAAGAGTGGGCTTCTCAAAGTCTATCACCAATGAGAGAAGGAGGCAAGCTTCACCATGTGAGAGGGTCTCGCTGTGCGAGACCATCTTGCATAGCGAGGTCTTCATCAAACAATAGTGCTGAATGACATCTTTTCATGCCTTATATGAATGCACGTATCGCAGTCATGAAAAAGATGACAAACAAAGGCCTTCACGTGTTGACAGGTGAAGGTTGAAGACTCAGAGGCAAGAAGGAAGGTCACCCTTGGCCTGATGCCCCCAAATAACTTGGTTTGTGGCCTCACATGTCAATGCTTATTCCTTTTCATCCAGCACTTGATCATGCCCTCCAAAGCCTATTCTTGAGTGCCATACGATTTCATCTATAATTAGTCACCCCGACAGATCTCACGAAATAATAGCAATGTGCCATGATGCTCGAAAACTCCCCCATGGAGGTAATGCATGCCTGGATATCGATTAGATGTTTTTCCACTCACACAACCATGACAGCCCAGAGTGTGCCACCATTGTCATTAGCATCACAAACTTCATTGACGAATTCTCACCGTCAACAAATTGGTTTATAAGAAATCACACAACAGTACAACTATAGCATAGTAAGTGCATAACGAGTGTACAAGGATGCCTAAAGACCTCCTTATAGACTCGGGGGAAAGTGTGGATGCCAAAAATCTACCAAGGAAAAAATCTTTGATCCCTGGTTGAAATACATGGCTAAGGGTCACTTAGTCCTTCTATCGGGCTCAGGCCTATAGGTCTCACGAGACCACGTTCTAGCCAACACTCCCAAGTGCCCCACAGGTCTCTGCCTTTCTGAAGATTAGAAGGCTCATGACATCCTTGTGTGTCTCGTGCCCCTGGGCCTTGCGAGGCTCCCACCTCGCGCCATGTGTCGGGCGTCCATGTGCCTCGCAAGACCCTTTCCTGGTTGAAGACCCGAGTGCCAAGCTCCTAGGAGTCTTGCTCCCATGCGGCTCACGAGGCCTCCACCTCGCTGAAGACAAAATCGCATAGCGTCCAGATGCCACGCACCCTTGCGCCTCGCTGAACACCAGAGCATCTCACCAAAGGCCTCGCACCATGGTCTAGCGCCAAGGGCCTCACACCATGGACTCGCGCCCAATGTCTCACCAAAGGCCTCGCGCCAAAGGTCTTGCGCCAAGGGCCTTGCACCACAGCCTCGCATCAAGCATCTCACCAAGGGCCTCGCACCATGGTCTCGTGACAAGAGCCTCACACCATGGCCTTGTGCGTAGAGCCTCGCCTTGCGCCGAGCATCTCCCCAAGGGCCTCACACCATGATCTTGCGCCAAGGGTCTCACACCACAGCCGTGCGCGCAGAGCCTCGCCTCACGACGAGCATCTCACCAAGGGCCTCGTGCCAAAGGCCCCGCACCATGGTCTCACGCTAAGAGCCTCGCACCACGGTCTCACACCACAGCCTCACATCGAGCATCTCACCAAGGACCTCGTACCACGGCCTTGCCGCCTCATGCGTGGAGAGTGTCCCACACCTCGGAGGGGCATCACATCAAGAGGGTCTCACGCATGGGGGTTGTACGGCAATGTTCTCGCAAAGTGAGACTCTCATCTCACACATGGGCACCATGTCTCATCGCATACATATTATGCCTCATTGAAGAGGCCTTATCTCTCTCCTTGAGATAAGTGCCACCAATGAGGCACCTTATACCCTGTGGGTCTAATGAGATGTAGAGTCAAGGACCTCATGAACATGCGTTCAAGGAAGGTTTGGGAAGGCCTCACAGTGATTCGGTATGAAGTCAGAAAAGATACGGAATACACTTGTAAACCAAAAGGAGTTAGAGTATTGACACAATGTCCACGGCCGACAAATTGTGGCAGTAATAGAGGGGTACATCGTAAGGACTCCCTTAACACGCTTATGAGGTCCATACCCGAAAAGTAGTGGAGGTATAATATGGTACCAAGACATGAGTACTTTTGCAAACCCTTGACACGTACTAAAGCAGACCACCACTCCTCCGACACCAGTATCACTTATGCTACTACCCTGACGGTGTACCTGTGTACTATTTCATCCCCAAGGGCCACCATGTATAAGAGGCCATTAGAGCCTAACTATAAATAGACCTTCACCCCTCAGAATAAGGAGTTAGAAAATTCATTGTATACTCAGGCTATTAAGCAATATACAAATGTTTACTCCATTGTTGATCTACACTTATTCTTCCTCAAGTCTATTCTAAGTTCTTATCTAGCTATCTTCTTATTTACCTTTGAGTTTTCCGACCTAACATCGTTGACGAGTTCTTACCGTCAATTTAATCTAAAAAATTACAATAAGACTAATAAATTTAAAATTACTTAAAAGCTCAAAGAGTAAGCAACAATTAACATAAAAAAATATGGTAAAATAACTCTATTTTGTAGAGTTATCACACCCCCGAACTTAAAACTTTGCTAGTCCTCAAGTGTAATGTCCCATAATATTTACTTAGCTAGCTAGATAGTAGTAGTAGTTGGTATTAGTTTGTAGTATGTTAGATTTCGTGGATTTTTATTCAAGCCGGGACTTAGTTGGACACTCATAGCAACAGTTAGGGATTCTATAAGTTTAACCTATAATTTAAGAATATTAATTATAACATAAGGTTTGATTAATATTGTTGATCCTAGACGTATATTTATTATAACCTAAAGTTTAGATAGAACCATTAAGAGCATGACACTTGTCATATGCATGTTTATTAAGGATTTAAGTATTTTGATGAATAGTTTAATTAAAAGAAAGATCTAGAAGCTCTAGAACCTTCCAGCAGCTGTTAGGATCGTATTATGACTCAGTCAAAGCTATTTACTCAATTCAAAATATGTTAAAAAAGTGCAAATACGTGTTTGATATATCAACATATGTCGATATATCGCAGCTATAGGGGCTGATAAATCGCCTACGTAAGATACGGAAAACACGTCGACTTTGCACAAAGGTTCAAACAGGGCTCGGGAAAATGGTCCAGCCGATATATCGCCCAGGGTAGGCGATATATCTCCCATGGTGCTTTATTTTTGAATCTTAAGGATTTTTAAACTTAAAAACAGCCTTAGCCACTTGGACCTGCCTTTGAACGATTTTTAAATTAGAAGTGTTCTATTATGAAAAATCTAAATATATATATAATTTAAGCCAAATTGACCCAATAATTAGAAATAAAGCTAATGAAATATTCATATTTTTAAAAGAACTACAATCAAACTCAATCAAGGTTCTTATCATTGGAATTAAAAGATATTACCAACATTTTAAAACAAAACAAAAAATTTAAAACAACATAATAGCAACAAAAAAAATTGTAACAAACTTAATACAATTCTACCCTTAAATTCAACATAATGAATAGTAAATAACCATTAAAAACACTACCCCGAAACTTAATTCAAGCATTGTCCTCAATGTGTCAAAATATAAATATAAATTAAAATTTACAAGAGGTTAGAGTTTAGAATGGTCGTATCTCATTGTGGTGCGTCATCAAGAGAGCAAGAAACATTTAACATAAAGTAAAACACACGAAAGTAAACACGAAAACAAGCACACAAAACAAATAAAACACAAGTTACCAAGAGTAATCGCAAGAAATCAACTAACTTGGTAAATAAGATTCTCAAGGAGGATGTCATCCACTTCATCGGTTTTTAATTATAAAATTGGTTTTAATTTTTGTCTATTAACTTTAAAAATATCGCCATTCTTAGGATTGTCAATTTCAATAGCTCCATGTGGAAAAACAATACGAACAATGTAAGGACCGGACGACTTAGAGCGTAATTTTCCTAGGAATAGATGCAAATATGAGTTGTATAAAAGGACTTTTTGACCTGGAGAAAAATATTTTCTTAATATGTTTTTGTCATGGTAAAATTCCATACGATCCTTATACTTTTTTGAATAGTCGTATGCATCATTCCTAATCTTGTCTAGTTCATTCAACTGAAGCTTTCTTTTCTGACCTGCTTTGTCTATAGAAAAATTTAACTGCTTAATAGTCCAAAAGGTTTTATGTTCTAACTCAACAGGTAAGTGGCACGCCTTCCCAGACACAAGTGTGTAGGGTGGCATGCCAATGGGTGTTTTGTATGAAGTACGATATGCCCATAATGCATCAGTGAGTCTTAAGGACCAATCTTTCCTAGTTGGATTAACAGTTTTCTCTAAAATGTGTTATTAACTTCCCTATTTAGACACTTCAACTTGACCTCTAGTTTGTGTGTCATATGTTGTTGAGAATTTATGTGTAATGCCATATTGTTTCATCAAATGTTCAAATGGCTTATTACAAAAGTGTGTACCGTTATCACTAATGATAGCGCATGGTGAACCAAAACGGAAAAATATATTTTCTTTCAAAAACCAAAGCACAACTTTGTGGTCATTAGTGTGGCATGCAATAGCTTCAACCCATTTAGATACATAATTAACTTCAACAAGAATATAATGATTACCAAAAGAGTTAGGAAATGGTCCCATAAAATCAAAGCCCCAAACACCAAATATGTCAATGATAGGAATAGGATTCATTCTTTTAGTCACACTTCCTAACTTTTGACAATTCTCACAAGCTTTACAATAAATATATGTATCACGAAAGATAGTAGGCCAATAAAAACCACATTGTAAAACTTTAGCAGTTGTTTTCTTACCACTAAAATGTCCTCCACATGCATGATCATGACAAAAAGATATGATTTTAGGTTGGTCACAATTTGGATTGCATCTTCTAATTATTTGATCAGGGAAATATTTAAACAAGGATCATCCCAAATAAAAAAATTTACCTCAGAATAAAATTTAGATTTATCATGCTTAGACCAATGAGATGGTATTTCTTTAGTGACCAAATAATGAACAATATTAGCATACCAAGGCAAGGAAGAAACATGCATCAATTGTTCATTAGGAATGCTTCAGTGATAGGAGTTCATTCATGAGTATTTTTAACAGCTAGCCTAGACAAATGATCAACAACAACATTTTCAGACCCTTTTTTATCATGTATTTCTAAGTCAAATTCTTGTAAAAGTAGGATCTAACAGATCAAATGAGACTTAGCATCTTTTTTCAACAAGAGATATTTTAATGCATCATAATCAGAATAGACAATAATTTTAGATCCTAACAATTAATATCTAAATTTCTCCAATGCAAAAACAACAGCAAACAATTACTTCTCAATTGTGGAATAATTTAATTGAGCATCATTTAAAGTTTTTATAGCATAGTAAATTACATGAGGTATCTTTTTAAGTCAATGTCCTAAGACAGCACCTATAGCATAATCAGAAGCATCACACATTATTTCAAAAGCTATTTTCCAATCAGGAGGTCGAATGATGGTTGCAGTAGTCAAAATATTTTTCAATTTATCAAAGGCAACATGACAATCATTATCAAAGGAAAAATCATTTTCTTTTCCAAGTAAATGGCATAAAGGCCGAGAAATTGTGCTAAAGTCTTTTATAAATCTTCTATAGATATTGGCATGGCCTAAAATGATCTAATTTCTTTCACAGTTTTAGGAGATGCATAGTGACATGGGATCATCTCACTGACAGAGAATGCTATAGCATTTCTATGAAGGAAATCACAACCCAGGCAGTAGGCCATGGTGATAATTGAGGAGACTGAGGAACCCTAGGCAATGGCAGTCGTCTAAAGGGCGGAAGAACCTCAGATAGCAGAAGTTGAGGTCACCCAACGAGACCCAAGAATAGGTGAAGATTTATTTGAGCTCCAAGCCCTAGAAGAGCTAGAGGAGGTAATTTTCAATCAGGAAGCAACCTCAAAGGTTGTAAAGATTGAAAAAAATCTTAGTGCTGAACAAAAAAGAAATCTGATAGAATCTTTAAGGAACAACCTCGATATCTTTGCCTGGTCACATGCCAATATGGTGGGAATTAGTGCTAGCATGATCATGTACACACTAAATCTGGACAGAAACATACGTGTTAAACAACATAAAAGAAGGTTGTTAGGAAAGGAAAGTTGAGATGCTCTGGAAGAAGAAGTAGCTCACCTTTTAAAATGTGGATTCATCAGGGAGGCAAAATATCCAACTTGGATATCAAACCCCATCTTGGTTCCAAAACCAAACGGGGAGTGTAGGACCTACAACGACTTCTCTGATCTCAACAAAGCCTGTCCAAAGGACTGTTTTCCTTTGCCAAGGATTGATCAGCTCGTAGATGCTACGACTGGTCATGAGCTCATTTCTTTCATGGACATGTATTCTAGATATAACAAGATCATGATGAACCCTACTGACAAAGAGCATATCAACTTTATGATCGAGCACAACATATATAGCTACAAAGTCATGTCATTCAGGCTAAAAAATGCTAGGGTAACTTACTAGAGGTTGGTAAATAAAATGTTTATTGACCAGATTGGGAAAAACATGGAGGTGTACATTGATGACATGCTCGTCAAGTCTAAATCTGCCAACAACCATGTGTCTGACCTGGAAGAATGTTTTTCCATACTGAGAAAGTACAACATGAAGTTGAACCCCCAGAAATGTACCTTCAAGGTTTCATCGGGGAAGGTCCTAGGCTTCATCGTTAATTAAAGAGGGGTTGAAGCTAATCCTGAGAAGATCAGATCACTGCTGAAAATGCCATCACCTAGGCCGCGAAAAGTGGTCCAGAGTCTAATTGGAATGATCGCCATTCTCAATTGATTTGTGTCAAAGTCTACTGATAAATGTCTCCCCTTCTATAATTTTCTTAGGGGAAACAGACGATTAGAATGGACCAACGAGTACAAGCAGGCATTTCAAGATCTAAAATGGCACCTGACCGAGCCCCTTATCTTGTCAAAACTCGTTAGCGAAGAAGATTTATACCTCTACCTGGCAGTAATTGAAAACACGGTCAGTGCTATTTTGGTTAGAGAGGAAAATTGAACTTAGAAACCATTATATTACATTAGTAAGAGGCTTCTAGGAGCTGAGTTCTGCTACCCTTTGATTGAAAATATCACGTTCTGCCTTGTCCTAGCTTCAAGGAAGCTTAGGCCTTATTTCCACTCTCACACTATACATGTCCAAACCGATCAACCACTAAGGTAGGTCTTGCAAAAACCTGAAGCATTGGGCCACTTGCTAAAGCGGGCCATTGAACTCAGTCAGTTTGAGATTTTGTATAAGCCACGAACAACCATAAAGGATCATGCCCTTGCTGATTTTTTGGCCAAGTGCACTGGTTTTTAGGACAAACCCAGGAGGGGACCTATCAATAAATTGTAGACACTATTTGTCGACGGATCCTCCAACGAGCACAGGTGAGAAGTTGGGGTAATTTTGATTACACCCGAGGGACATCGCTTTCATAGCTCTCAGATTTGGATTTGGCACCTCCAATAATGAGACCGAGTACGAGGCATTGCTAGCTAGAATTCGCATTGCCAAGGAGTTAAGAGCAAAGGCCATCCAGTGCTTTAGTGATTCTTAGCTCGTGGCAAACCAAATACTGGGAGAATATCAAGCTCATGGGATCAAAATGGTCGTATATCTAGCTAACGTAAAAAAGCGAACTATCCGAGTTCGACCTCAACTCTATAAAGCAGGTCCTGCGAGAGCATAATACAAATGAAGATGCTCTCGCCCAGCTCACCATAACCGAGGAGGTGGACACGTTGAACGTAGTCCTGGTTGAGTTTCTTGACAACCTTATATAGAGAATGAATCGGAAAAAGTCGAGATGATCCGAGAAGGCTTGACCTGGATGGCTCCAATTGTAAAATATCTCACCATCGGAAAATTGCCTGAGGATCGCAAGAACGCAAAGAAATATTTGTACCAAGCCCCAAGGTATGTTTTGGTAGAGGGAATTTTTTACAAGTAAGGCCATTCCATACCATTACTCAGGTGTGTTCTACCAGAAGAAGCCCATGCCATACTTAAGGAAGTCCATGAGGGATTTTGCAGAGACCATGCTGGGGGGCAAAGCTTGGCTTTAAAAATATTGAGGCAGGGATATATTTGGCCTACCTTGAAGAAAGACTCGGCCTTATACATTCAAAAATGTGACAAATGCAAACTTTTTTTGACGATAGCCTTTACTGCATCTGTTGAATAAACCATGATTTCCTTGCCCTAGCCATTTTCCATCTAGGGAATAGATTTAATCGGATCATTACCAACCAGGAAATGAGGAGTTCACTGTACGATGGTTTCTGTGGACTATTTCACGACGTGTGCCAAAGCAGAACCATTAGCAACCATTACCTCGAAGAGAGTACTCGATTTTGTGATAAAGAACATAATTTTCCATTTTAGGCTCCCAAGGAAGATCGTATCAGATAATGGGACCCAATTCGAGAGTGATTTGTTCACCAACTTTTGTGAAAAGTGTTATGATTGGTTAAATACAAATGATAAAGTGTTAAAATACAAGCAAGGTATAAACACTTAGTAGAATTCACATAGTGTAGATGTGAATTTGAGTTTCAAATGGCACTTATAAAATGCAAATTTGGGTCCAAAGTGATACATAAAAGTAACTAAGGGTTCCTAAAAATTTTGGTGGCAATTGGAACATTTTTTGGACCTTTGCAAGTGTCCAAAGTCAGAGGGGGTTGCGATACGTCGCCACCCAGGAGGCAACACATCGCTTAGAAGCTAGGGTTTCGAGAAACCCTAGTAGGCGATGCATCACCTACTGTATTACGTGGATTTACGTAAATGCTCAAAATAACGTGTTTTGCAAGTCTAATCCTATTGGTTAGACCTAATGACGGTGCTTACTGTATATATGGGTCAAAAATAGTGATTTGGGAGACTTGATCCCTCTCTTTAATCTCTCTCTACCCTCATTCTCTCTCTAGCTCCAAGAATCTCTAGTTTTCTCCAAGAACTCTCCAAGAAAGTGCTTGACTTCGAGAGTTGAAGGCTTGTTCAATCTCAATCCTCATTTCCTCAAAGAGACGGCCTCAAACATCAATGGTGGCTGGGAGATAGAGTATCGGGATCCGCTAAAGGCCAAAGCAAAGGTTCTTTTAGATTCTTGAAAGAGTCAAGCCTTGGTTTCTCAACGTGTATAAGCCTTGGTTTTGTGGTTTGATTTTCTTGAAGGATTTTCTCAAATAAAGTGGTGGTCGTGCTTAGGGTTTTTGAAGCTTCATCAAATATTGAAGAACTCCATTGATCCACATGGGTTTGCAAGTTCTTTCTCAATCTTTTTTAAGCCTCTGCCAATCCAAATTTTGTGCAGATTCTATTTTTTGTGGTGGTGTTATCTCACTCTCCCCCAACATTCTAATACTCTATAATCTGAGATAGCATATCATGGAAGAATATAACTCTCTTTCGGCTTTGAGATTCATGACACAAGACTTTGTTAGATTGGATAGATTTGATGGGACTAATTTTTTGCGTTGGCATGACAAGATTAGGTTCTTGGACAAGGACCTAAACGCCTTGGAGGAGCCCAAGGAAGATGATACTCAAGAAATCGTCAAAGAAAGGAAGAAGCGCGAAGAAGATGAATTGATTTGTAGGGGTCACATTCTCAATGCTCTATCGAATAGACTCTATGATCTCTACACCAACACCAAGACCGCCAAGGAGATTTTGGAGGCCTTGGAAAAGAAGTACAAAGCGAAAGAGGGAGGTACAAAGAATTTCCTTATTACTCGATATATGGAATTTAATTTTTATGATGATAAACCCCTTCTCCCTCAAATTCATGAGCTGCAAATTATTGTGAATAAATTCTCTACTCTTAAAATTGTTTTGCCAGAACAATTTCTTGTTGGTGCCATTATAGCCAAGTTACCTCCTTCATGGAGTGGCTATAGGAAAAAGATTCTCCATAGAAATGAAGAGATTTCTTTGGAGGAAATTCTCAAACACTTGAGAATTGAGGAGTAATCTTGTTCTAGAGATTTGAATGATGAGAAGTCCAATGGAGAGACTTCTAAGGCCAATGTTGTGGCAAATCCTCCTAACAAAGGCATGGGAAAAGGCAAGACCAAGGGCAAGGGCCAAAAACCCTTGGGGCCCAAGAATAATGTGGGGCAATTCAAGAGTTCCAAGGGACCTTTCTATGTGTGTGGCAAGAATGGCCACTTTGCTAGATATTGTAGGTTCAAGATGAACCATAACAATGAAGAAAGGTCAACTCGGCTCAAGAGGAGCTAGTGGCCACACTTAGTGAGGTAAATTCCATTCATGAAAAGGTGAGTGGGTGGTGGTATGATACTTGTGCCACCATTCATGTAACCTATGATAGATCTCTATTTAAGACCTTTGAATATTCAAAAGGAATGGCATGAAATTCAAATGGGGAATGAGAAAAGGTCCAAGGTTGAAGGAAAGGGAACTATTGACTTGTTCTTCACATCCGGAAAGAAGGTTCTACTCACTAATATTTTGTATGTACCGGAAATGAGTAGAAACCTTGTGAGTGGAAATTTACTTGGCAAACTGGGAATCAAGGATGTGATAGATTTCTTTAAGCTTATTTTATCAAAAGACAATATTTTTGTTGCAAAGGGATATGCTTGTGATGACATGTTTAAACTTTGTACTTCCATTGACAATGTGAACAATAAAGTCTCTTCTTCTTGTTATATGCTTGACTCAAATTCTATTACTTTATGGCATGTTAGACTTGCACATATACGATTTAGCACAATTAAAAGGGCTGTCAAATGTGGATTAATTGATTGTGATAATGTTGAACATGAAAAATGTGAATTATGTGTTAAATCTAAAATGGTAAAGAAATATTTTCCTAGTGTTTAAAGAAACTCTAAGTTGTTAGATTTGATACATAGTGATTTATGTGAACTTAATTGAATGTTGACTAGAGGAGGAAGTAGATATTTTATTACTTTCATTGATGATTGCTCTAGGTTCACATATGTATATTTTCTTAAAAATAAAGATGAAGCATTTGATGTGTTTAAAGTGTATAAAGTGGAAGTTGAAAATCAACTTCAAAGGAAAATTAAAATTCTTAGAAGTGTTAGGGGTGGTGAATATTTTTCACATGAATTTAACTTCTTTTGTGAAGAACATGGAATATTTTATGAATGTACAGCCTCTTATACTCCACAACAAAATTGTATAGTGGAAAGAAAGAATACAGCATTTATTGAGATGACTAATGCTATGCTATTACATTCTAAATTGAGTTTTAGTTTGTGGGTGGAAGCCTTGCTATCCGCTTGTCATATTTTGAATCGTATTCCCTTGAAGAAAAATAATATATCTCCATATGAGTTATGGAAAGGAAAGAAACCAAACATTTGTTATCTTAAAGTGTGGGGGTGTCTTGCTTATTGCAAGAGCACCGATCCTAAAAGGACCAAGTTGGTCCAAGAGCTATAAGATGTGCATTTGTGGGCTATGCCCAAAAAAGCAAAGCTTATAGATTATTAGACTTGGAGTCTAATGTAATAATTGAATTTAGAGAGGTTGAGTTCTTTGAGAACATGTCATGCGATGACAACAAGTTAGAACCAACTCAAACTAGAGAGCCTCAAGAAGAGACTCCTAGAATAGCTGGTGAGCAACCTCAATTTCCTAGAAGGAGTCAAAGGCTCAAAGATTAGGATCAAATGAGAAGTGATCTCCAATAGAGACATTATACCATGTTGAAGGTGATAATGAGGAAGTTACTTGGAAACATCCAATTGTACTTCAAATAGAAGATGATCCCAAAACTTTCAAGGAAGCAATGTCCTCTAGGGATTCTGCTCTTTGGGAGGAGGCAGTTAATGATGAAATGGATTCAATTATGTCAAACGACACTTGGGAATTGGTTGACCTTCCAAAGGGGTCCAAACCAATTGGGTGAAAATGGGTATTTAGAAAGAAATACCATACCGATGGCACCATACAAACCTTCAAGGCTAGGCTAGTATCCGAGGGTTTCAAATAAAGAGATGGAATAGATTACTTTGACACATATGCACCGGTAGCAAGAACTACTTCTATAAGATTGTTGTTTGCCTTATCATGTATATACAACCTTTATTTTCACCAAATGGATGTCAAAACAGCATTCCTAAATGGGGATCTCGAGGAGGAGGTCTATATGGAACAACCAGAAGGTTTTGTTCTTCAAGGAAATGAACATAAAGTGTGTAGACTTGTCAAATCCTTATACGGTTTGAAACAAACTCCAAAACAATGGCATGAGAAGTTTGATAAAGTCATTGTTTCTAATGGATTTAGACACAACAATGCGGACAAATGCATATACTCTAAGACTTGTGGTGACTATGTCATACTTGTGTGTCTATATGTAGATGATATGTTGATTTTGAGTAATGACATGAAAAGAATAATGGAAACCAAGAGGTTTCTATCTTCTAACTTTAAAATGAAAGACCTTGGAGAGGTGGATACCATTCTAGGTATCAAAGTTAGAAGGAATAGTGGGGGTTTTGTGTTAAGTCAAACCCACTATGTTGAGAAAGTGCTAGACAAATTCAGTCATCTCAAAATCAAAAAAGCACATACACCATTTGATTCAAACATGAAGTTTGAAAATAATGAAGGAAGAGCAGTGGCTCAATTTGAATATGCAAGTGCCATAGGTAGTCTAATGTACGCCGTTCATTGCACCAAAGCGGATATTGCATATGTGGTTAGTAAACTTAGTAGGTTTACTAGCAATCTAAGTATCAAGCATTGGAAAGCTATTGAGAGAATACTTGGTTATCTTAAGGGTACCAAGGAGTATAGTCTTCACTATACAAACTTTCCAAAGATACTTGAAGGATATTCTGATGCTAATTGGATATCGGGAATTGGAGATAATCTCTCCACCACCGATTAGGTGTTTACTCTTGGAGGAGGTGAAATCTCATGGGGCTCCAAGAAGCAAACGTGTATATCACACTCAACCATGGAAGTGGAGTTCATAGCTTTAGCGACAACCGGCAAAGAGGTCGAGTGGCTTAGGAATCTCATGATGGATATTCCTTCAACCACAGATATAGTATCGACAATTTCAATACATTGTGATAGCCAATCTGCACTTACTAGAGCACATAATAGTGTGTATAATGGAAAGTCTAGACACATTATTCTAAGACATGAATATGTGAGATAATTGATTCGAGGTGGAATCATATCAATCTCATATGTTAAAACAAGTGAGAACTTAGCAGATCCATTTACAAAACCTCTTGTGAGAAGGTTAGTAAGTTCTACTTCAAAAGGGATGGGATTGAAACTCCTAGAAGAATAGATTCACCAATGATGGAAACCCAACTCTCAACTTGTACAAATCAAGGTCAAGAGTTCAACAGGTAAGAACAAGTCATTGATAAGTGAATAGTTTCAACACTAAAATTTATAATGAGCTCCATCTGATATGGTTATTGTTGGTTGCTACCGAGTTAGGGTTAAGCCTAGGGATTTTAATGAAGTTCAGTTGAGTGTAACAAGCATTTATAAAGGTAGCAAAGATGTTGTAAGAACTTCACCTATGTGGACTTAGAGGTGGTACCGCCTCTCATGGGAGTTGGAGTTTCTCCCCGGAAAGTCCATGAAGAGATGATCACATGGCCATGATAGTGCTAAGCGAGAAAGTGGGAAAAAGAATAGATGTGGTGGAGGTGTGTGAGGTCTCACCAGTGTTATCATATGTAATTCTTGGTTCAAGCTCTAAGCTACTAATGATTTCGATAATACTTTGTGGTATTTTCACTAAGATAAAGTTCAAACCGAAAGATACTTTATTTTATGCACCAAAACTGTTTAAGCTAGAGAATGTGGCTTGTATTTAACCAAGCGAGGGATTGTTATGATTGGTAAAATACAAATGATAAAGTGTTAAAATACAAGCAAGGTATAAACACTTAGTAGAATTCACATAGTGTAGATGTGAATTTGAGTTTCAAATTGTAGGCACTTATAAAATGAAAATTTGGGTCCAAAGTGATACATTCAATTATCTAAGGGTTCCCAAAATGTTTGTTAGCATTTGGAGCATTTTTTTGGACCTTTGGAAGTGTCCAAAGTCATCAGGCAACTTACATGGATTTACGTAAATGCTCAAAATAACGTGTTTTGCAAGTCTAATCCTATTGGTTAGACCTAATGACGGGGCCTACTGTATATATGGGTCAAAAATAGTGATTTGGGAGACTTTATCACTCCCTCTAATCTCTCTCTACCCTCATTCTCTCTCTAGCTCCAAGAATCTCTAGTTTTCTCAAAGAACTCTCCAAGAAAGTGCTTGACTTAGAGAGTTGAAGGCTTGTTCAATCTCAATCATCATTTCCTCAAAGAGAAGGCCTCAAGCATCAATGGTGGCTGAGAAATAGTGTATTAGGACAGCGTTTCTCAGCGTGTATAAGCCTCTGTTTTTTGGTTTGATTTGCATGAAGGATTTGTTCAAAGAAAGTGGTGGTCTTTCTTAGGGTTTTTGAAGCTTCATCAAATAATGAAGAACTCCATTGATCCACTTGGGTTTGCAAGTTATTTCTCAATCTTTTTTATGTCTCCGTCAATCCAAATTTTGTGTAGATTCTATTTTGCCATTTCAAGCTCCCAAGGAAGATCGTGTCAGATAATGGGACCCAATTCAAGAATGATCTGTTCACCAACTTTTGTGAAAAGTACGGAGAAATTAAGAGCTTCTCTTCAGTAGCATATCCTCAAGCTAACAGGAAGGTCGAGGTGGTGAATAAGATTCTCAAGACAAATTTAAAGAAGAGGTTGGAAGACGCTAAAGGTTTGTGGCCCAAATAGCTCCCACAAGTGCTTTGGGCATATTGAACTTCTCACTACATTTCTATTGGGCACATACTATTCTCGCTAACCTTTGGAAGCAAAGCTATGCTCCCAGACGAAGCCTAAGTGACCTCTCATAGACAAAAAAAACTTTTGACTAGGAGCAAAATTACGACTTACTACGATCGTCCCTGGATCTAATTGAAGAACAATGAGAAGAATCACAGATACAGGTCGCCCATTACCAACAGAAAGTAACACGATACTTAAATTCAAAAGTCAAAGAGATGAGACTCGAACTAGAAAACCTGGTGCTTAGAAGAGTATTTTTAACAAATAAATATCCTAAAGATGGCGTTCTAGGCCCAAACTGGGAAGGATTGTATCAAATCATAGAAATTTTGCGGGAAGGCAATTTCAGATTAGCATTATATATGGTGATATTCAATTATTGTCCTAACAATCTAACTTATATGATCAATTTTTATTCAATAACTTGCAATATACCACGACTAAATATAAATTCTTATCTACAAAGAAATTATTTCACTTAAAAAAATAAAAAGCATCAATTAATATTTATAAATGTTTTTACTCAATTATTAAATTAATCATTACCATTCATTAATGATCCAACGATTAAAAAAAATGTAACCATCAATAGTTATAAATTGACGTAATCATTAAGTACTAAACCTATATATATACACACTAATGTAAAACAAACTTCTTAATCCCTCATTTTGGCATCGTAAATTATTTAGAAGTTCTCAAAAATTGGTGGGATGCTTGCTATAACTAAAACTGATATTTGCAGTGAAAGTACCCAATTTATTATTTTGTAGCACTTAAGTACCCAAGTTATTTTTTAGCGACGAAAGTACATTTTATCCATGTTTTGGTACAGTTTAGTACAACTGTCAATTCTCACCGTTAAGTTCGATTGTGACACGTAGGCGAAAGTACCCAATTAAATGGATATTTGAAGCTAAAGTACCCAATTTAAAAGATATTTATGGCAAAAGTACCCAATTAAAGAGATATCTGCGGCAAAAGTACTTAAGTTATAAGTAAATTTCACGCCATGGTGGCGAACTTTACGGTGAAACAAATAGATGCACTAAACTGCACAAAACATGGATGGAAGGTGTTTACCCAAAAATAGCTCCTGATGATGTGGCAAGAATTTCTTACACATGGCAGTTTTGAGTGAAGGGATCCTGTTCGACCATCGACCAGATAGTTTTTTATTCGTCAAGTCTCGCGGTTAAGTGCGACCAGCCTGGTCGTATACTTCCATTTACCTCCTTTGAGATAAGCAATCTTGTAATAATTACATTAATTATATTTCTTTTTATTACCTTGATACGCTGGTCTTAATTGTAATTAAGGCCCATCGGCACATATAACCTCCTTGAGCCTATAAATAAGGAGAGGAGGGTTCAAGGAAGAGACTTTTGAACTTTTAATCATTGGGATTCAGAGAGAAAAGCATAGTGTGATTATCCACTGAAAGTTGTAATACTCCGAAGACTGTTGAAACTCAAGAACCCTAGTTCTTTGATCACAATTTTGGGATTCAATATCATTAAGAACACTAAGTGGACGTAGGTCAATACCATCCAATTGGGGTCGAACCACTATAAATCACTTGTGTCATTTCATTTCCGTTTGATTCTCTTCTTGATTTCTTTTTGGTTCTTTGTCATTTATTTGATTCCGTGCCGTTGACCTAATCAAGGATCAACATTTTGGTGCTTTCATTGAGAGATTAAACAAAAAACTTCAAGAAGATCATATGGCGAAGACATCCACGAGAACTGGACAGGTTGTTGGCGCTACATCCTCTCAAACTCCTCTTCCAAAAGTGGCTGAAAATGAGCCACACTTGGATTTTGAGGAGGAAGAAATGGATTCTAAGATGCTGAGGACAACACTGAGTGTGTTGTAAGACGAGTTGGCCAATCTGAGGGCCAATCAAGAGAATGTGGTAGAGACCTTGGCGCTGCAGCAGAGGGAGATTGAGCGTCAGCGTCAGGAGCTGAATGAGCGACATGCGAACATGGACCGTCAGCAGAGAGATGCAACGACCGCTCTTGAAGCAGCCATTCAGTTCGCCCGAGGACAAGCTGCACTGGCCTCTCAACCGGATCATCCACCAAATGCACCACCGCAACGGGCCCCAAATCCGAGTCCTCTGCTCCAACCAGCTAGTCCTCAAAGACCGGAGCAGCCTCCTGTTGCTCGGAGGATGTCCCAATTCAGGATCCTGAGCAACAGCCACTCTCTCAGGATGGTCGCGGCAATCCCCAGTGCCAGAGGCAGAATAGAGCCGGGTAGCCTCCCCGCAACCCTAGACGCCCAGGGGATGATGAGCCAAATCCACCGAGCAAGGGGCAGCGTCCTTCTGCTAACAGAAGGCACAACGAGTCAGGCTCTGCGGTCAGGGGCCCCAACAGCATAATAATGCACAGGGACCCACCGATCAACGCAGGCCTCCCCCTAACGCTCGGGAAATTCCAGCTAGATGAGGAAACAGTGTGACCAGCCGGTCACGCCATAGTCGGTCGCAGTTTATGGACGACCATGACTATGATGAGGCTGATTCCGGCAGGAGGAATGCTGGTCGAGGGCGTGAGGAAAAAGGAAACCCCCCACTGAGAGAAAATAGGCCTGCGAGCCATAACGTTGGGGGCAGCTCAGACAGCATAATGTCTTTGATCGACTGGGCGCTAGCGAACAAAGGCGCAGAGATGATGACCTAAGGGACGTGCTCAACGACAGGCGTGAGAGGCACGATGAGTACGCTCCTCTAGCACCAGTCACCCCAGCGATCCCCGACGTTGTTCAGACTCAAATTGATGCTCTGAATCAAGCGATACAGCAGCTGGTGGGGAGCCGAACATCCCACATTGAGTATGATCAGAGGAGAGGCACTCCGTTTGCACAGAGGATTGCTGTTGTAATACCCTGGATAGCCAATTCTGTTACACTGTGTGTTTATAAAGGTGCAAGACTTGCTAATCAAGTCATTTAATTCAAAACGTTTTACTGAAACTATAGTTGAACTAGGGTTAAAAGATTTTGGTCTCAAAAGCTGCATTTCTTATAAATAAACCTTTACTTTTTACATGGGATCCCAAAAGTAATAAGTTAAAGATTGTTTACAAAAGATTCAAGATTTAGATACAGTGATTAGCCACTCTAAGGCAAAACAGACAGTTAAGCATTTCTTGTCCTGTTCCACTCCTCGGCCGTGGCGGCCGAACAGCTGACTATGTACATTCAGCCCCGCAGCTCTCCACCTCAAGGTTGGCCTAACTTTCCTTTGCCTTTACCTGCACCACGTAGCACCCGTGAGCCAAGGTCCATCAAGAAAACACAATAACAGAGCATAATCATTCAATAGACAATCAGATAACTCATACCGCATAAGCATGTACTCAACAGTCTAAGCATTCATGTTAATCAAGTATTCAGCATACCAAGTATATCATTCAATATCAATAATCAATCCACATATGATAACTATGGTTAACGCCCTTAGGCCACACTCTCTATTTATCCCACTGACTCCGGCCCGCTTAAACCGAGCTCAGTGAATATTAAGATGTCCTCGGCTACCAGTGGTTGAGCCGCGCCATGTGCGCAAGTATTATTTACGGCACCCTTAGGCCGTATATCACATGTCCCATGGCATAATACCATCTATGACATCATACAGATATAGGGAGCTCTTAGTCCCATCACAAACATATAACCGGGTGCAGTTTTCTTACCTTTAGATTCGATAGCTTTGTTGAATTTGATCCTCAAGCACGATCCCGTCCGAGCCCTAGCGTACACCTAGTCACAACCATAGATCAAATCATCACCAAACCTCAAGTCCAAAACCTAGCCTCGGGACCAATCCCGAGCCCTTGGGAAGCCCTAATTCCACCAAACGGGGTGGTGGAATTGAACCCTGAACCTCCGGGCAAAAACCCATGAAAATAACCCAAAAACCCCTTTCTGGAAACAGGGTGGCGCTACAGTGCTCTAAGGAGAGCGCTGCAGCGCTACAAACAGAGCCTAAAACGCCCCAGACCACATAGCCTAGCGCTACAGCGCCCAGTGACTAGCGTTGTAGCGCTTGTCACAGCACAGCCCTGCACAGCATTTTCTCCTTCGAATTTTCTCGAGCTAAACCTACTCAAAACTCAACCAAACTTCAAAGCAAGCCTCCCAACATCCTCCACTCATCCCATAAGTCCCAACCACACAAAACTCAATCACATGCACTCCAAATCACAAAATTCACCATGGCTGAACCTAAAGCTCAAAATCTCAGCAAAACCATAGAAATCACAAAGCTTGGAACTAGAGTTTCTTACCTTTGATGGATGAGTTAAACTTAGGTTATCCTCCACTCTAGCTTAGCCTTCACCTCCTCAGAGCTCAACTTCAATTTCCCTAGAATTCCCACCAAAGCTCAGCTCAAAATCCTTGTTTACATAAAACCAGAAACTGAAGAAAAACAACCTTAGACCTTACCTCAAGTGGACGGATTACTCTTGCTATCTCCTTGCTAATTCCTCAAACCAAACCAAAGACCTTAGCCTCAAGCTTCTACTCTGACCTGAGTTATCTCCCCAAAAGACCTCAAGAATTGATGAAGAAAAGCTTAAACCGAGAGAGAGAAAAATAGACTTCCGATTTCCCTTTTTTTTTCCTTTTCCTTTCTTTCCTTCAGACTTCTAAATCCTTCTACACATTCCACTAAAGTATAAAGCCTAATAACACTTATCCTTTATAAGCCAAATGACCACAATACCCTCCCATAATTCCTAAGCCTTTTAATCCACCTAGGGGCATTTTGGTCATTTCACCCAATTCCCGCTAATTCCTCGAGTGTCTCAAATATCTACCGCTTACTTCCCGACACCTAACTAATCACCAATTATATTCCTCAATGTCAAAATAGACCCCAATATATCCTCTAAATTCCATAAATACCCCCAGGCTCGCCTCGAGCCGGGTATAAATCCCCATCGTGACTTTTTTGCTGAACTGCTCACTAGGATCGCCTCGAGTCACAGATTACAAATATATCCACATAATATTGTGGTCTCATCAATTTATCACAAATATATAAAGTTATGCCCTCAACGGGCCAAAATTACGATTATGCCCTTCTAACCTAATCATGGCCTACATGCATATTAATACACATAATCATGCATCACAGATATTCAAATAATCATATAACATGCTTTTAATCATTAAATCACATATAATCCAGTTATGCCCCCCTGACACACTAATCAAGGCCCTTAAGCCTTATTAGTAAATTTGGGTTGGTACAACTATCCCCTCCTAATGAGAATTTCGTCCTCGAAATTTACCTGAATAACTCAGGATACTGATCCCGCATCGCTGTCTCAAGCTCCCAGGTCGCTTCCTCGACCCTATTATTCCTCCATAACTCCTTGACAAGAGGAATCGTCTTATTCTGTAGTACTTTATCTTTCCGATCCAAATTCTGAACCGGTTGCTCCTCATAATCCAAATTTGTCTGTAGTTCCAAGTCTTCATACCTCAACACATGTGTCGCATCAGAGATGTACTTTCGGAGCATAGAAACATGGAATACATCATGGACTCCTGACAGCGATGGTGGCAAGGCTAATCTGTAAGCCACCTGACGGATCCTTTCCAGGATCTCAAAAGGTCCGATGAACCTAGGGCTTAGCTTGCCCTTCTTTCCAAATCTCCTCACCCCTCGCAATGGTGAAACTCAGAGAAACACGTGGTCCCTAACCTGGAACTCCACGTCCCTACGCTTTGGATCAGCGTAGCTTTTCTGTCTGCTCTGTGAGGCAAGCATCCTAGCTCGGATCTTCTCTATAGCTTCACTTATCCTCTGAACGATATCTGGCCCCAAATACTTCCTCTCACCCATCTCATCCCAATGAATGGGTGATCTACACTTCCTCCCATATAACAACTCATAGGGAGTCACTCCAATCGTTGATTGGTAACTATTGTTATATGAGAATTCAATCAACGGGAGATACTTACTCCATGTTCCTTCAAAGTCAATCACACACTCTCTGAGCATATCTTCCAATACCTGACTTGCCCTCTCAGATTGTCCATCAGTCTGAGGATGAAAGGTTGTGCTAAAATTCAGCTGAGTCCCCATAGCCTTTTGTAAACCACCCAAAAACTTAGAAGTAAAGATGGGATCCCGGTCTGACACTATAGATTTAGGAACCCCATGGAGACGTACAATCTCCCTCACGTACAACTCAGCCTACTGATCCATAGTATATGTCGACTTCACTAGAAGAAAATGGGCTGACTTGGTGTATCTGTCCACTATCACCCACACCGAGTCATGAAGCCCTACAGTTCTGGGTAAACCTCCCACAAAATCCATCGTAATGTCCTCCCATTTCCACTCAGGAATACCCAAAGGCTGAAGCAACCCTGCTGGTCACCGATGCTCAGCTTTCACCTACTGATAGGTTAAACATCTAGCTACGTACTCCACCACATCCTTCTTCATCCCGGGCTACCAATATAACATCCGTAGATCTTGGTACATCTTCGTGGTACCTGGATGAAGTGAGTACAGCATCGTATGAGACTCATCCAGTATCTCTCGTCTGATCCCCTCATCAACTGGAACACAAATTTGTCCCTGATACCGAAGCAAACCAATCTCAGAAATAGAATAGTCCTTAGCTACTCCCGCTAAGACATTCTCTCTAACCTCCTGTAACTGAGTGTCTACCAATTGCCCTTCTCTAATCCATTCTAGCAGGGTTGACTGCAGAGTAATATTGGCCAACCGACCTACCACCAATTATTTCCCCGCTCTGACCATCTCATCAGCTAACTCTCTCGAGATCTGGGTGGAACTATATAACTGACCTGGGCCTCTCCGGCTCAATTCATCTGCCACTACGTTGGCTTTCCCCGGATGGTAAAGAATATCACAATCATAATCTTTCACCAACTCTAGCCAACGCCTCTGTCTCATGTTTAGGTCCTTCTGTGTAAATAAATACTTCAGACTCTTATGGTCAGAGTATACCTCGCACTTCTCCCCATACAAATAATGTCGCCAAATCTTCAGTGCGAATACCACCGCTGCTAGCTCCAAATCATGGGTAGGGTACTGTTGTTCATACTCCTTCAGCTGTCGTGATGCATAAGATATGACCTTTTCATTATGCATCAACACACAGCCCAAACCCAACCTCGATGCATCGCAGTAAACAACAAACTTCCCTTCCCCCGAAGGAAGACTCAACACAGGCGTAGTAATAAGTCGTCGCTTAAGCTCTTGGAAACTGTACTCACACTTGTCTGACCAACTAAACTTCAAATTCTTCCGTGTCAATTCTGTCATCGGTGCCGCTATCTTTGAGAAGCCTTCCACAAACCAACTATAATAACCCGCTAAACCAAGAAAACTCCGCACCTCTGAGGCATTCCTTGGCCTCGGCCAATCCCTAACTACCTCTACCTTAGATGGATCCACCTTAATCCCATCTACACCCATGATATGTCCAATGAATGTCACTTCTGGTAGCCAAAATTCACATTTCTTAAACTTGGCGTACAACTGATGCTCCCTCAACCTCTGTAAAACCTGTCGAAGATGAATCTCGTGCTCTGCCTCTGAACTGGAGTACACTAAGATGTCGTCGATGAAGACAATAACGAACTGATCCAGAAAGTCCTTGAACACCCTGTTCATTAGGTCCATAAAAGCTGTTGGGGCATTGGTCAAACCAAATGACATGACCAAAAATTCATAGTGCCCGTACCTCGTTCGGAAGGACGTCTTCGGTATGTCCTTGTCCTTGATTCTCAGCTGGTGATAACCAAATCGAAGATCAATTTTCGAGAACACCGTCTTACCCTGCAGCTGATCGAACAAGTCATCAATCCTTGGTGGGGGGTACTTATTCTTGATAGTCAACTTGTTCAATTCCCTGTAGTCTATACACATTCTCAAAGGCCCGTCCTTCTTCTTCACAAACAAAACTGGAGCACCCCATGGCGAGTAACTAGGCCTGATGAATCCCAAATCCAGAAGCTCCTGCAACTGTATCTTAAATTCTTTCAGTTCTGCCGGTGCCATCCTATATGGTGCCCTCGATACTAGCTCTGTCCTTGGCACCAACTCAATGACAAACTGAATTTCTCTACGCGGCGGCAACCCTGGCAAGTCCTCAGGAAACACATCCAAGAACTCACAAACCAATCTGGTCTCTTCTGGTCCTGCTAGCGAAACCCTAGTGGTATCCACCACACTAGCCAGAAAACCTATACACCCTCCTCGAAACAGATCTCTGGCTCTCAGTGTTGATATCCTGGGTACACGGGGTCCATGCACCGCTCCCACAAAAACAAAGGGATCCTCGCTCTCTGGCTCAAAGGTCACCATCTTCTTCCTGCAGTCAATAGTAGCTCCATATCTAACCAGCCAATCCATGCCCAAAATCATATCAAAGTCCTCCATACTCAACTCAATCAAGTCTACCGACAACTCCCTACCATCAACTATCACTGGCAATGCTCTAATCCACCTCCTAGATACTATCAGTTCCCTTGTAGGCAAAATAGTCCCAAACCCTGAAGTACAATACTCACTAGGTCTACACATTCTATCAATCACCTTACTAGAAACAAACGAATGTGTAGCACCAGAGTCAATCAATACAGTAAAAGGAGTGCCAGCGCTAGAAAGCTGACCTGTCACTACCGAGGGACTAGCCTCGGCCTCCGCCTGCGTCAGGGTGAACACTCGAGCTGGAGTCAAGCTATCCACCTTCCCCGCATCTCCCTTCTTCACTGTCGGGCAATCTTTCTTGAGGTGTCCCACCACCCCACACACATAACAGGCCTTAGCCCGACACTCGCCCGAATGGCATCTCCTGCACCTCATGCACTCAGGGTAAGTTCTCCATGCATCACCGCCTCCCTGACGGCCACCCTGAGTACCCCGACCTCTCCTATCAAGACCAGGAGTGGTCGAAGCATCAGGGGTCTTCCTCTGTAGAACACTGGGGCCTCTGCCCCTACCAGAACCAGAATATGGAGGCACCACCCTATGGCCCTCCCTCCTTGCTGCACTCTCCCTCCATATCTTATTTTCTGCTTCCTCAGCGGTAAGAGCCTTCTCTACAGCCTGGGCATAGGTTGTCCCTCCAGGAATTGTTGTAATCCTCACATCTCAGACTATCATAGCATTAAGCCCTCTAATAAATCGGTCCTGCCTAGCTGCATTAGTAGGCATAAGGTCGGGTGCGAATTTCGCAAGTCTGTCAAACTTTAGGGCATATTCTGTAACTGTCATGCTACCCTGAACCAGCCCCACGAACTCATTTACCTTCGCTGCTCTGATGGCAACATTATAGTACTTCTGACTGAATATGTCCTTGAATCCTTCCCAAGTCAAAGCAGTAACATCTCTGGTCTGTGATGCCACCTCCCACCAGATTCGGGCATCCTCTCTCAGCATATATGTGGCACAGGCCACTCTGTCATGTCCCTCTACCCTCATAAAGTCCAGAATGGTAGTAGTCATGGTCATCCACTGTTCAGCATTCAGTGGATCAGGTCCTCCTTCAAAGATCAGGGGTTGCTGCTTCCTGAACCGCTCATACAATGGCTCCCATCTATTCCCAACCTATATCGGCTGTGCAACAGGTACCACTGTAGGTGGCACAATGGGGGAAACACTCCCTGATGGAGCCTGCTGCCGCAGAATTCAGATCTGTTCATCTTGGCTCTGTAGCCGAGCTTGCATGTCTGCCATAAGCTGCTGCCAATTGTCAAGGACTGGCGGAGGGGTCTGGCCCTAGTCATCATCTCTAGTCTCAAACCTGTTGTCGGTTAGTCATGTAGATTTTCTTGGACCCATAATTATCTAAGTCAATCTACAATCAATGAATCGGCAATCAGACTATGATGACAGGGTAATAATCCTTTCATGATCCATCACTAGAACTCCAAACATTCACAAACAATCAAAATATAACAGTTTATCCAAATATTCATCCATATATTCATTCACATCCATAGCAGTGCTGATAAGCATGCCTCAATATCATCATGCAATAGTCAAGGGCCAGGCCCTATCAGTATCTCATGCTCCCTATTAATCAAGCAGATATCAACAATCATATTCCATTCAGATCATTTAAGCATATAGTCATGTATACACAATTTACCAAACCCTGAGTCGAGCTTGTCTTTCACGGTGAATGTACATGTCCAGCCAATCTTCAGAAACCGTTAAACCTAGGATGCTCTGATACCAAGTTGTAACACCCTGGATAGCCAAGACCGTTACACTGTGTGTTTATAAAGGTGCAAGACTTGCTAATCAAGTCATTTAATTCAAAATGTGTTACTGAAACTATAGTTGAACTAGGGTTAAAAGATTTTGGTCTCAAAAGCTCCATTTCTTATAAAGAAACCTTTTCTTTTTACATGGGATCCCAAAAGTAATAAGTTAAAGACTGTTTACAAAAGATTCAAGATTTAGATACAGTGATTAGCCACTCTAAGGCAAAACAAACAGTTAAGCATTTCTCGTCCTGTTCCACTCCTCAGTCGTGGCGGCCAAACAGCTGATTATGTACATTCAGCCCCGCAGTTCTCCACCTCAAGGTTGGCCCAACTTGCCTTTGCCTTTGCCTTTACCTGCACCACATAACACCCGTGAGCCAAGGCCCAACAAGAAAACACAATAACAGAGCATAATCATTCAATAGACAATTAAATAACTCATAGAGCATAAGCATGTACTCAACAGTCTAAGCATTCATGTTAATCAAGTATTTAGCATACCAAGTATATCATTCCATCTCAATAATCAATCCACATATGATAACTATGGTTAACGCCCTTAGGCCGCACCCTCTATTTATCCCACTGACTCTGGCCTGCTTAAACCGAGCTCAGTGAATATTAAGCTGTCCTCGGCTACTAGTGGCCAAGTCGCGCCGTGTGCGCAAGTATTATTTACGACACCCTTAGGTCGTATATCACATGTCCCATGGCATAATACCATCTATGACATCATACAGATATAGGGAGCTCTTAGTCCCATCACAAACATATAACCGGGTGCAGTTTTCTTACCTTTAGATTCGCTAGCTTTGTTCAATTCGATCCTCAAGCACGATCCTGTCCGAGCCCTAGCGTACACCTAGTCATAGCCATAGATCAAAATCATCACCAAACCTCAAGTTAAAAATCTATCCTCAGGACCACTCCCGAGCCCTCGGGAAGCCCTAATTCCACCAAACGGGGTGGTGGAATCGAACCCCGAACCTTCGGGCAAAATCCCATGAAAATAACCCAAAAACCCCTTTCTGGAAATAGGGTAGCTACAGGGCTCTCCTACAGCGCTCTAAGGAGAGCGCTACAGCGCTACAAACAGAACCTAAAATGCCCCAGACCACATAGCCTAGCACTACAGCGCCCAGTGACTAGCGCTAGTCACAGCACAGCCCTGCACAGCATTTTCTCCTTCGAATTTTCCCGAGCTAAACCTACTCAAAACTCAACCAAACCTCAACCAAACTTCAAAGCAAGCCTTCCAACATCCTCCACTCATCCCATAAGTCCCAACCACACAAAACTCAATCACATGCACTCCAAATCACAAAATTCACAATGGCTGAACCTAAAGCTCAAAATCTCAGCAAAACCACAGAAATCACAAAGCTTGGAACTAGAGTTTCTTACCTTTGATGGATGAGTTCAACTTAGGTTATCCTCCACACTAGCTTAGCCTTCACCTCCTCAAAGCTCAGCTTCAATTTCCCTAGAATTCCCACCAAATCTCAGCTCAAAATCCTTGTTTACATAAAACCAGAAACTGAAGAAAAACAACCTTAGACCTTACCTCAAGTGGATGGATTACTCTTGCTATCTCCTTGCTAATTCCCCAAACCAGACCAAAGACCTTAGCCTCAGGCTTCTACTTTGACTCTCCCTGAGTTTCTGCCCCAAAAGACCTCAAGAATTGATGAAGAAAAGCTTAAACCGAGAGAGAGAAAAATAGACATCCAATTTCCCTTTTTTTTTTCCTTTTTCTTTCTTTCCTTCAGACTTCTAAATCCTTCTACACATTCCACTAAAGTATAAATCCTAATAAGACCTATCCTTTATAATCCAAATGACCACAATACCCTCCCATAATTCCTAAGCCTTTTAATCCACCTAGGGGCATTTTGGTCATTTCACCCAATTCTCGCTAATTCCTCGAGTGTCTCAAATATCTACCGCTTACTTCCCGACACCTAACTAATCACCAATTATATTCCTCAATGTCAAAATAGACCCCAATATATCCTCTAAATTCCAGAAATACCCCCAGGCTCGCCCCGAGCCGGGAATAAACCCCCGCCGTGACTTTTTCGCTGAACCGCTCACTAGGATCGCCTCGAGTCACAAATTACAAATATATCCACATAATAATGTGGTCTCATCAATTTATCACAAATATATACAGTTATGCCCTCAACGGGTCAAAATTACGATTATGCCCTTCTAACCTAATCAGGGCCTACATGCATACTAATACACATAGTCATGCATCACAGATATTCAAATAGTCATAGAACATGCTTTTAATCATTAAATCACATATAATCCAGTTATGCCCTCCCGACACACTAATCAAGGCCCTTAAGCCTTATTAGTAAATTTGGGTCGTTACAGTTGTGGCAGAAACCCCCAGCAAGTTCAAGATGCTAGTGCTGCCAAACTTCGATTGGTACGGGGACCCAGTATCTCATGTAAACAAATTTGAGATACAGATGGATATTCAGAAGGTATCAGACGATGCCCACTACAGGATCTTCCCCGCCACCCTATTTGACACTGCTCAGGAGTGGTTCTTTAAGCTCCCTCTTGCTAGTATAGTATCATGGGAAATGTTCGTGAAGGAATTTTATGGACAATTCTACGCGGGTCGCATGCACCACACTAAGGCCAACCAGCTGGTCGAGATACACCAAAAGGAGGGAGAGCCCTTAAAGCAATACGTCCAGCGTTTCATGCGAGCAGCGGCTTGAGCCGAAACAATGGGCGATGAGGGAAAGATGATGGCCCTAACTGCTGGGGTTAGGTGCCATTCTCCCCTCTGGAATAGCCTAAGAAAGAATGGGATAAAAAGTACCCAGGAATTTCTTGATCGAGCTGATCGATACATCAAGCTCGAAGATGCGATTGCCAATGAGGGGAAATCGCCTACGAAAGACAAGGGACCAAAGGAAGATCCCGCCAAAGAGTCCAATGGGTCAGATAAACCCAATGGCAATGGCAAAGGCAACGGGAACGGAAATGGTAAGAATAATGGAAAAAGGGCGAACAATGAGCCATCAACGTCTGAAAATAAACGCCCCAACGGCAATAGGTATGAGTCAAGATTCACCAACTATACGACCCTTGTCGAGAGTAGAGCAGAGGTCTACCAGGAGACCAATGCCAATGTCCCTTATAAGCGACCAGCACCTATAAGAAAGGATATCTCCAAGAGAGATAAAACAAAATTTTGTCGTTTTGACAACGACTACGGACATGACACCAATGAGTGTAACAAGTTGAAGGATGAGATTGAGTTCCTAATCAGACGGGGACACCTAAGGAGATACATACGAGCCACAGGAGGGTCTCAGTGAGAGGCTCAAGGATGCAACGAGCAGATGCATGCACGCCAACGCTCGCTACCTTTACAGCCAGCTCCTGTGGCAGTACGTTACTCACCATATTTGGCAGCCCATACCTTGCAGGGGATAGTGAGAAGGCAAGGGAGCATTATGCTCGGACCTTACGCCATGACCAAGACATCGAGATGATGAGTGTGGAGGATCGAGCACCTAAAAAAGCTCGGACAGAGGAGGAGTTGATAACCTTCTCTGAAGACGATGCCCAGCATGTCCGATTCCCACATTTAGATCCGCTGGTCGTGGACGTTCAGATTGCCAATATGATGGTTAAGAGGGTGTTGGTTGACACAGGGAGCTCAGTCAACATCTTGTACAAGTCTTCACTGGAGAGGATGAAGTTGTCCGTCAAGGACCTAGAGCCGTGCAACCAAACCATATATGGTTTTCCTGGCGAAGGGCTCATGCCAACAGGGTCAATTAGGCTCCCCGTTATAGCAGGAACTATGCCTGTAAACAGGACATTACTCACTACTTTCATAGTAGTTGATTGTCCTTCTGCGTATAATGTTGTAATTGGCAGGCCTATTCTGGTCGACCTGCGAGCTGTAACCTCGGTTTGGCACCTTGCCATGAAATTCCCAACTGACGCAGGGGTAGGATGCGTATTTGGAAACCAACGAGAGGCGAGGGAGTGCTACAATGCCTTGATATCTAAGGCAAAGAAAGGTGGATCGAGGGAAACTGCCGGAAAAGAGTTGCAATCGGCCAATGATGTACAAGCCCAATCAGATGATTGTGTCACCAAATAGGGTGTTGCCCAAAGTGAGGATAGGGATTTGGATCCTCAATTTGGGGATTTTGATGAAGAAGTAGGACCCATCGAGGACCTTGAAGAGGTCCAACTCGATGAAGCAGATCCGACCAGGGTTGTGAAAGTCAGTCTAAACTTAGAGACAACAACAAAACAAAAACTGGTGGAATTTTTTAGGAAGAACCAGGAAGTCTTTGCCTGGTCGCATAAAGACATGGTTGGGATAGACCCGGCAGTTATCAGTCATGTCCTGAACATAGACAAAAGTTTTCCACCAGTACAACAAAAAATAAGGCTGCTCGATAAAGACAGATCAAAAACTCTAAAGGAAGAAGTTGAGAAGCTAAAGGAGAATGGATTCATCAGGGGTAGCGTTTTATCCATCGTGGGTCTCTAATCCCGTACTAGTATCCAAGCCAAATGGCAAGTGGAGAACGTGCATAGATTTCACAGACCTTAATAAAGCCTGCCCTAAAGATTTTTTCTCACTCCCTAGAATCGAGCAGTTGGTCGATGCCACTACAGGAAACGAGATCCTATCATTCATGGATGCATACTCCGGGCACAATCAGATCAGTATGCATCTACCTAATGAGGATCACACTAGCTTTCAGACCGATACAGGACTTTACTGTTACAAAGTAATGACCTTTGGTTTGAAAAACACTAGTGCGACTTACCAGCGACTAGTCAATCACATGTTCAAGGAGCTGATCGGTACAAACATGGAAGTATATGTTGATGACATGTTGGTTAAGTCGAAAAAGGCAGAAGGACACATAGAGGACTTGCAAGAGTGCTTCAACGTCTTGAATAAAAATCAAATGAAGCCGAATCCCCTCAAGTTTTCCTTCGGAGTTGGATCAGGGAAATTCTTGGGATTTATAGTAAATTCACAAGGAATTTAGGCCAATCCCAAGAAGATCAAAGCCCTGGTCGATATGAAATCGCCAATGAAGATCAAAGATGTTCAAAGTTTGACCAGAAGTATTGCTGCTCTGAGTAGATTTATCTCCAAATCCACGAACAAATGCGTCCCATTTTTTAATCTACTTAGAGGCAACAAGAAGCTCGAATGGACGGAGCGAGCAGGATTTTCAAGCTTTAAAGATGCACATGTCGCAGCCACTGATTCTATCGAAGCCGGTTGATAAAGAAACCCTGTTCATCTACTCGGAGATCACAGAATACGCTGCTAGTGTTGTTCTAGTAAGAGAGGAGGAGAATGTGCAAAAGGTCGTGTATTATGTAAGCAAAAGGCTAATGGGAGCAGAACTTCGATATCCTCCTATTGAAAAAGTAGCTTACTGCCTGATCTTACCCTCCAGAAAGTTGCGGCCGTACTTCCAAGCTCACTCAATCACATTTTTTACTGACCAACCTCTACGGCAAGTTCTGTAGAAGCCAGAAGCCGCTGGCCGATTATTGAAATGGGCGGTTGAGCTTGGGAAGTTTGATATCTCTTACTTACCACGAGCAGCAGTAAAAGGACAAGCTCTGACTGACTTCATCACAGAACTCACTTGGCTTCCAGACAATGAGCAGCCAGAAGGGACAGAAGAGCCTGAACCTCAAATCCAAACTCCTTCTTGGAAGTTGTTTATAGATGGTTCTTCTAATGAGCATCACGCTGGAGCGAGAGTAATTTTGATAATGCCTGAAAGGCATCGATTCCACTGCGTAATCAGATTTGACTTCACTGCTTCTAACAACGAAGCCGAGTATGAAGCGCTGCTCGCAGGATTACGATTAGCCAGAGACATGAACATAAAGTCACTAGAAATCTACAGTGACTCCCAGTTGGTGGTTAATCAGATCATTGGAGAATATCAAGCTAGGGGTCTGAAGATGGTTCCTTACTTGAATAAAGCAAAAGATTTGTTGGCCCAGTTTGAAAGCTATACTCTTCAGCAAGTACCTCGCGATCAGAACTCAAACGTTGATGCTTTGGCCAAATTAGCGAGTGTCAAGGATGCTGACACCCTGAATATTGTACCTGTTGAACAGCTGTCTGCACCAAGCATCCAAGTGGAAGAAACCTCTCTGGTCATTCAGGCGACAGATACATGGATGGCACCTTTCATTGAGTAGTTGACGCATGGTGTGTTGCCTACGGACAGAAACAAATCCAGGACTCTTCAGCGGCAGGCTGCTAGGTTCATCCTGGTCGACGGAATTCTGTACCGAAGAGGATACTCTATGTTGCTCCTCAGATGTATTTCAAAATAAAAGGCCAAAGAATTAATGCGAGAGGTCCATGAAGGGTTCTGTGGAGATCACGCTGGGGGCAGAGTTTATCAAAGAAAATCCTAAGGCAAGGGTACTTCTGGCCAACAATGAATGAAGATTCGATGGAATTTGTGCGAAGATGCGATAAGTACCAGAGATTCTCCAAAATTCCATGAGCAGCCCCTAATGAGCTAAAGCAAATGCAAAGTCCGTGGTCATTCGCAGTATGGGATATAGACCTAATTGGATCTTTGCCCACAGGGAAAGGCGGCGTCAAATATGCCGTGGTGGCTGTTGATTACTTCACAAAATGGGCCGAGGCTGAGCCACTTGCAACCATAACGACCAAGAAAGTGCTGGACTTTGTGATCAAGAACATAGTGTGTCGCTATGGATTGCTAAGAAAAATTATCTCAGACAACGGCACGCAGTTTGATAGTGATCTGTTCACAGATTTTTGCGAGCGACATGGAATTATCAAAAGCTTTTCTTCAGTTGCTCACCCTCAGGCACACGGACAAGTTGAGGCAGTCAATAAAATGCTAAAAGATACTCTGAAGAAAAGGCTTGAAGAAGCAAAGGGGCCTTGGCCGGAGCAATTACCTGAAGTCCTCTGGTCGTACAGAACATCCCATCGAACAGCAACAAGCCATACTCCATTCTCCTTAGCCTATGGATATGAAGCTATGTTGCCTATGGAATTAGATCTGCCATCGCATCGGAGGATGACCTACGATCAAGGTTCAAATAGGCAGTTATTAATGGAATCTTTGGATTTGGTCGATGAAAAGCGCGAGCAAGCCCAGCTCCGAGTATCAGCTTACCAGCAAAAGGTCGCTCGGTATTTCAATTCTAAAGTACGTGAAAGGAAATTTAATGTAGGAGATCTAGTACTTAGAAGAGTTTTCCTCAACACCCGTGATCAGGTCGCTGGAGTACTCGGACCTAACTGGGAAGGACCGTACCAAATTGAAGAAGTCCTCCATTTAGGCACTTACAAACTTGCTCGCTTAAATGGAGATCTCATTCCACGTTATTGGAATGGAGAACACCTGCGCAAGTACTATCAATAAACAATTCTTCTTAAAGAATTGGCTCGTATTAATTTTAACTTTTACAAGTTTATGAACAAGGGTTAGTCATTTTTGTGACTGGTCGCTTATAAGTGTAAGATCATTTTATTGATCACTCACACAGACACGATTGTCCATCTATTACGAGAAATAAAAGGGATTGTGCGCAGCCAGTCAATCTTGTCAAACTATTGTATTTATTACAAGTCTTTGCTCATTATGTGTGTTGTTTTGCTATATTATCATTTTAAAATTTCTACTACGAGAAGAAATGTTCGAACATGTCCTAGTCAAGGCAAGTGACCGAGGACCTAAAGCTCCTCAATCACTTGGGGGGCATATAAGGTATCCAGTAAGCAAAGCATATCAAAAGGTGTGTAAACACACGAGCAAAATAAGTGACAGCATGCTAGGGTACTTAGAGTATTTTTCAAAAATTTTGTTATTTTGTTAAATCAAACCAAAGTACTATGCTAAGTTTGGTCATGCGAACAGATGTTATAATAAAAATGAAAATATTATAATATCAAAAATGAATCCCTTTACACCGCGAGTAGTTACTGCTCGTATGTAATTGTCTGTTAAAAGAAAAGATGCCTGTGCAGCAACAAAAATATAAATTGTATTGACTACAGGATAAAATTAAAGGAAAACAAAAATACTATGAAGCATGAGGGTCTTGAGGATTTCCCTTGTCGACAGTGGTTCCAACTTCATTTTCCACACCTTCAATTCCCGTGGCTAGGGAGAATTCTAGGGAGGCAGGAGTGTTGGCTCTCTCTTCTTCCTCCAGGCGAGTAGTGCACCAGGTTATTTCAGTTCACCTCAGGCGCTCAGAAAGATAATTGAAGTTGGCCCCATAATTGTGCTTCCAGAACTCATAAAAGCAATCTAAGGTGGCCCCCATATACCTCTCCAAGTTGCTGGCATTAGTCTCCTCGAGCTCCTTGACACGCCCCTCCAGCTCCTCAGTCTCATTTCTGCTTACTATCAGCTCAGCCTCAAGCTGTTTGGCCTCTTGAAAGTTGAGCTTAGCACACTCCCTAACCTTCTCTTTGTCTTCATTAGCTTTGGCCAAGGCAATTTGAAACTGTTGAAGCTCTACGGCCAGCTTGGAGTTTTGCTCGAGCAGTTCACTATTTTTCCTAAGCAATTCACTGTTTTTCCCCTCGAGCACTTTGACCTCCTCTGTATGCTTGGCTTTGAATTCTTTGGTCTGGGTGACCAAAGCCCCCGTGCGACACTAGCCGGCAGTTATAGTCAGCATTCCCTACTATCAGATAAAGAGATAAGATGATGGCGGAAAATGACAAAGTAAAATAAATAAAACTCAACAATAGAAAGCAACTTACACTGGCTATCTCGTTCAGTCCTCGGTTTATTATCCGATCAGCCTCCATGGAGTCTGTGCCGATGATGGCCTCTTGGCTGCATATGTACTTTGAGAGTTTGTATATTCTCTCTTTGGCCGAGGTGACCACGGTGCTTGTCAGGACATCTCCAGGGTGACCGTGAGGTGTCTGGTCGGCAGGTGCCAAGGGGGTAGGATTCTGGGCGGCTGATGCAGGGGGAAACGATTGGTCGAGTGGAGACAGAGGGGCGTTGTTTCTCTTGAGGGAATGGCAGGTGGAGGATCCTCAGTTCGGGCCTTTTTGGTTGAAGGAGCCTTGCTACTCTCTCCACGGTGTCGCTTGCTCTCCTTCTTCTTGCTCGAAGGAGCAGCAGGTGTATTGTAGCGGTCAAACATATCTCCAGATGACATATCTACAAGTAAGGAAATAGTGCGAGCAGTTAGACTATATGTATAGACAGAGTTAAAAATGAGAACAAGGAAATTACAAGTAAAGTACCTGAGCTATAACAATTGGTCGCTACATTACTTACTGAACTACTGCTGCACTCACTCACTGCCTGGAAGAAATCTGAATTTAAATTGGGTGTGTACTTAAAGTTGCCATCCCCATAAAATAAATGACAGGGAATGGGAAAATTGTCTAAGAGTGAAAAGACAGTACCGTTCTCATCTGAAAACTCTTCAACGGGTGCAAGGTGTTCGGAAACCTTCTTTTTTCCCTTTCCCGAAGGGGCGGGGGGAGTGTATGCTCGCGGGGTGCTGGAGGGTTCCCTGATTGTCACCCCAATTGTCCTCCTCCTTGGAGGTTGTGACACGTCTTGGTGCTGCTCGGGAACTTCTCCGCCGGTAGCACTCCCCGCCGTTGACTCCCTCACATCCTTGTGAGGTGCCAGAAGACCGACCAGCCTTAGGTTGGCTTTAGTGACCAGCTCTTTGACGCTTTTCTCTACGTCGGTCATGTTGTCCAGGGATGCTGCTCGAATCTCCATGTTTGGAGTAGGAGCTAGTCATTGCCATGGACCTGAAGAGTGCTGATTTTCTAAGGAGGATGTAGATCAAATAAAAATAAATAAGCGACCAGAGAGTAAAGAAGTTACCTCCTTGGGTGAAGGCTAGGTTGTTGGCAACCAGATCAGTAGTTAAAAAGTACTCGTGGAAGTACTTTCCTACATTGGACTTGTAGGTAGTCTCACTCAGGAAGATGCGAGTCGATTCCTGATGACAGAGATAAAAAAACCTCGTGTTGTCTTGGTTGGGGTTGGATTTAAGATTGAATAGGTAGTTGATCTCATGAGGCGTAGGGACAGGCCACTTTTTATGGCTATAAAAGATATAGAGAGCGTAAAGCATTCTATACCCGTTTGGAGTTTTTTGGAAATGAGCGACCTCGAAATAATTGGCCATTCCCTGTAAAAAAGGATGAAGAGGCAATATTGCTCCTGCCTCAATATGGTATCTCGACCAGACGCTGAAGGCGCCGCCAGGCAGGTTTGCCCGGTGGTCATTGGTGGGTTTGAATAAAGTTACCCCAAAAAGTTTGTACTTCCTGAGGTAATTGTTTAGCATCCTAACAGTGATTTGGCTAGGAGGAGCAACGTACCATTCGACATTTGGTTGAAGGACGTCCCGAGGTTGGGCCTGTGTTTTAATTTCGGGATGAGTGTTTTCGGCTCGACCACTGGTCGAAGGAATTTCAGCCCAATGAGCAGGCTTATTTACAGAAGGTTTGGTTGGTTTCTTTTTCTGGGCAGTGGATTTTACTCTACCCATGTTTGATGGACTGGTCGAAGGTATGTTGGATGGGGTACGGGAAAAAGGAATCTTCGAAATGAGTAACGACGGTTGTTCTTCGTCCACGAGTAGCTGGATGAGCAGGTCATCGTTGATTGGCCTCTCACCTCCCCACGGATCTTGCATGAAAATCTACGAACAGAGAAGGGGAGATGAGAACCTATGACCCAAAAACCAAGAGGTGTAAAGAGTTGGAATAACGTTGCTCATGTATAAAAGTTAAGCTTTTATACGACCAGCAGCATTCTTACAAAAATACTAAATCCTATGCGAACAGTTTGAAAAACGGATCAAAAAGCATAAGTAAAATGTTTTTCAAGAGAAACTTTTTCGACTCTGAAGGGGCAGAAAAAACCTAGTTTTTCTACAAGCTCAAAAGTTGAATTTTTACTTCGATTTTACGCCCTAAATTAATTATCCTGACTACCAAACTGATTCCTAACCTCAACAAAGTGTTATTTTCCTACCCTATTAAACGCAGATCAGTATACCCATTTACCCCGAAGCAATTTTTTCTAGAACTCAGAATCTAAAATAAAGGGAAGACAGACATTGCACAGCAGGGCATAGCAGAGATGAATCGATCAAGAAACTTACTTGAATGAAAGATTAGAGTGAAGACACGAGCATTGATTCAAACGGCTGGACAGATACACCTTCGATCAACAAGTTTTTCTGAGTTTGTTTTGCTTTGTGTTATATTATTTTATAATATAATGTAATATTATATTATATTATATTATAATATAATGTTTTAGATTAAATAAGTGTGACAAAGAGTGTCACATATTGTAACATATAATAGAGAGTTACAATATTTAGATATATAAGATATATCCAAATAATGTAACATATTTGGTGTTACAAATTTGTAACTTCCAAATATTACCATTTATTGTGTAAATTTGGTGTTACACAATATTGAGATGAATTTCATAAAGCCATATGTGAAATGGCTGTTAGAGATATGATTTTAACCCCAATGTGTTTTGGGAGTTACAAAATCATTTAGGAGGGTTTGGAACAGTTTGGAAAAACAACACATTTTAAGTGCTGAAAATGGTCAGTGGTCGCGGCCACTGAATGTTGGTGGCCGTAGCCAGTGGGACAGAGAGTAGTGGTCGCGGCCACTAATGTCTCTGGCCGCGGCCACAGGCCAAAACTGACCATTTTTTCAAATTTTTCAATCTTTGTTGAACGGCTCAAAAAATCCAAATAACTCCCAAATCTCATTTTTAATTCCATATTAATCCAATTAAACATTGGTAACGGCCATGGGGCTTGGTGGAATTTGAAATTTAAAGGGTGTCTCTAAACTCTATAAATAGGAGTCTATAGCTCACTTGAAAGACACAACTTTTCTATCCACTAGAGCACTTGGCTAGAAACACCTTAAGGATTGATTATTCCAGAAAGCATTTCCTATAATCTGTGAGAGATCCATTCGTGCTTGAGTTAGGGGGAAATAAGCTTTTGGACATAGGTTTCAAACCTTGTTCAAGTTGGTGATTCCCAACACTCTTCACTTTGGTAATGTGAGTGAGAGTTGTTTCTATTTTGTTTTCTTATTCTTTCTTTCTATTCTATTTCTCTTCATCTTCATATTCTTCTCTTTTGTTTATTTGTATTTCTTCTTTTGAGTTGTAATCTTTTTTTTTCTTTTTTTTTTCAAATAATTCACTTTATTTGTATTATTTTGCATAGAGTTGCATTTCTTTATTTCTCTTCTTCTTCTACTTCTTCTTTTATTTATTTGTATTTTCAGTCATAGAGTTGTAACTTTATTTAATCAATCAATATTTATTTGTAATATTTTGTTTAGAGTTGTAATTATATTACCATTTCCACTGAGGCAAAACTATTTTTCTTAACACTTTGTTCTTCGGAGTTCTTGAGAAAAAAAAAAGAGATTGGTAAAAAGTGCAAAGTGAAAAGAATGGGTTATTTATATTGATCGAGGCACTATAAAAGAGGTAATGATGGGAGTGAATTTTCAAGGCATGGGGAAGTTTGATAGCCGTCAAACCACTTTTGGGAAACCGAAAAAACATGATTAGTTGCCTTTTTCGAGAAGGCATGGACGGCTCTGACAGATTTGATGGGGCATGCGAAGGGTCGGTCTCCTAAGTTTACTTTATGCTGGTCGCAGTAAAATAAACTTGGGGGGCAAATGTTTACCCAAAAATAGCTCCTGATGATGTGGCAAGATTTTCTTACACGTGGCAGTTCTGAGTGAAAGGATCCTGTTCGACCATCGACCAGATAGTTGTTGATTCGTCAAGTCTTGCGGTTAAGTGCGACTAGCCTGGTCGTATACTTCCATTTACCTCCTTTGAGATACGCAATCTTGTAATAATTACATTCATTATATTTCTTTTTATTACCTTGATACGCTGATCTTAATTGTAATTAAGGCTCATCAGCCCATATAACCTCCTTGAGCCTATAAATAAGAAGAGGAGGGTTCAAGGAAGGGACTTTTGAACTTTTAATCATTGGGATTTAGAGAGAAAAGCATAATGTGATTATCCACCAAAAGTTGTAATACTCTCAAGACTGTTGAACCTCAAAAACCCTAGTTCTTTAATCACAATTTTGGGATTCAACATCAATAAGAACATTAAGTGGACGTAGGTCATTACCATCCAATTAGGGCCGAACCACTATAAATCACTTGTGTCATTTCCTTTCCGTTTGATTCTCTTCTTGATTTCTTTTTTGTTCTTTGTTGTTTATTTCACTCTGTGTCGTTGACCAATTCAAGGGTCAACAGAAGGTATTTTCGCTGCCAAAAAAATAAAGCACTTAAAAGCTACAAACATAATAATTTAGGTACTTTCGCCGTAAATATCTCTAACTAAAATGTACGTTATCATATAAAAAAATTTGCATTATAATTTCTCCACCTATCAAAAACAGGGACGCCCCTATCGGTAGGGGCAAAAGTGACACTCCTACATTGTAATTTCTCTATATTGATAAATGGGCATTATATTTGCACCCCAAAATTTGATTAACGCACTCCATTTTTATTAAAAATTATTATATAACATATTTTTTTCAACCTATGCTCACATTTTTCTAATTTTTTTTCCTTTTTCATATTCTAAAAAATATATTTTTAAATATTTAAATAAAAAAATTAAAACAAAAAATATAAAAACTTATTAAAGAAAGAGTTTTTTTCTAAAAAAAATACATTATTTTTTAAAATAAGATAAAATAAATTATTGAAATTAACCAAAAAAAATTAAAAAAATGTCAAAAAATATATTGAGAAAAAGTGTTAAGATTAATTTTTAAAATTAATTTTTTTTTCAATTAATAGGGTGCCTATATATATATTCTTACGGTGTAAATACAATGCCCCATTGATAAATTGTGCTCTTTTTGTTCATTAATTTTTTTTATTGTTGTCCACTTTTTTCAAGATATGTTAAAGATGACAAGTAATTTTTTGGTGTATTAGTTATTTAGTTTTTTTTTTAATTTTTAATTTAGGAAAGGTAAAGAGACGTAAATGTCAAAGAACTACATACTACATGAAGACTACCCTATGTTTGGTATGAATGAAAGAAAATAAAGGAGAGATAGAAAATACATTTCTTTCATAGTTGTGTGGTATGTAGGATGGAAATAGAATAGGTTTAGGGAGATTATATTGGCACCCTAAATTTAAATAAAGGCACCCCAAAATTTAAAAAGAACATAATTACATATTAATCCTGATAATGACCAAAATAAATAATTATAAATATAATTTTTGATAAATACACCCAAAGAGAAAAAAAGCTGCAGGATGTTCATACTTGGAATAATTAATTTGAAGCTCTTAAGTAATTCAAGCAAACTGAGAAAGAAAACAAACACCAAATAATATATATATGATTGCATTTTTAATGGTTATTATTCATATATTGTTACTTTAATATTAACCATTGAATTAAGATTAATGATCTATATTTACAGTTATTAATTAATATTTCTAAAAATAAATTTTGATTTTTTTAAATTTTTGGAAGGGTTACCTGATGAAAAAAAATATATTTATTATGAAAATATAATATTGTAAACTTTTCATTTCTCAAATGCGTGTAAATTTCTAAATATAGCTAGTATCTGTCATTGGTTAGAAACATTATTAATAATGGCAAAACAAAAATTATTGAATTCGAAATTAATGTAGAAAAATATGTTTACTTGTTGGTGACTTGCTATACCAACATCATCATAATTGTTAGTACCCATCTATGGGCAGTAACTATTGAGAAGTCTTTCATATATATATATATAATGTGTAGATATGGGAAATTTTTTGTTTTAATAATTTTTTTTTAATTTTAATGGGATATTTTAAATACTTAACGAAATATATATATTTAAAAATAATTAAAAATAGATATTTATTAAATCTTTTAATATAAATTCAAATATTATAAAATATTATTATTATAATAATATTTAATATAAGACTACATATTTAATAATTATATTAATATAAATTTTAATTTAAATGTTATAAAATATTATTATTATATTAATATATAATATAAAATTATATATTTAATAATTATATTAATATAAATTCAAATGTTATAAAATGTTATTATGATAATATTTTACTAATTATATTAATATGAATTTAAATATTATTATAAAAATATTTAATAATTATATTAATATAAATATAAATATTATAAAATATTATTATAATAATAATATATAATACATTATCTTAATTTTATTAAAAAAATAGCATTTATATTTAAAAAAGAAAAAAAGTTATCTTTTTATTTGATCTAACTTATATGAATTTATATCGATGCTGAATAATAATAAATATTATAAATATGTTATATATAAGTGTATAAATAAATAGTAGAGAAATTTACAAGATACACTATATTACTTGAAAATTTTTCATTTATACGGAGTAACGGAATTTTTTTCCTTTATACGATTTTGATTATATTTTTACTTTTTTACGATGTCTTCAGTCCGCTTTGTATAACATGAATGTACTTAGTCTCTATCCAGCATGAATGTACAGTTACTTAACATATGAACTTAGTCAAATAAATATTGCAACATTTATATTTATATATATATATATTTATTTATTTATATTGGGCAATTCTCCTATAGGAGCTTCACTTTAAGCCCTACCAGTGGGGCTCTCAGTGTTTTTAACCCGTGAACAGTTTTCGGCGCGATTTTTTTTTATAACTGTGTATATTGTAGCTATTTAGAGCATCCTGCAAATTTTCAGAAAATTCTGAAGAGTTTACAGTACCGAAAACTAGGTTCAAACATGTTGTTGCACGCAAAACTAATTTTTTTTATGAGCGTGGAAAACATTTGAACCTAGTTTTCAGTACTGTAAACTATTCGGAATTTTCTGAAAATTTGCAGGATACTCTAAATAGCTACAATATACACAGTCATAAAAAATTGCGCCGAAAACTGTTCACGGGTCGAGAAACACTGAGAGCCCCACCAGTAGGGCTTAAAGTGAAGCACCTCTAGAAGAATTGTCCTATCTATATATATACACATTAATTATATCTATACACACATGTGTAAGCTTTAATGGTCCTACTAATGAGATAGTAAGCTTTAATCTTTTATATATATATATATATAGAGAGAGAGAGAGAGAGAGAGAGAGAAAAAGAGAGAGAGATACAAGCTAAACCCATTAATTACTCTGTTATTTAAAAGTGAAATAGAGTACTTGATGATGGTTAATGGTCCTACTACTCAGATGGTAATGGTCAAGATGCTCAGATGGTAATGGTCAAGAACCTACTCCTAGTATCATGCCAAACATTTTTGACGTTTTTTTCAGCAAAGAAATATATGCATAATATATTTTCTTCTTTAATCGATGTGGTCAAGATGGTGGTTAATTGTCCTATTACTCAGATGGTAAACTTTAATCTTATTTATATAAATATAAATATATATATAGAGAGAGAGAAGTTAAACCCATTAATTACTATGTTTTTTAAAAGTGAAACAGAGTACCCTGATAATTGATGCAGTATACCCAAGTTAGGATAAAAAACTTGTTATCCCCAAAAATTGGAGATCGATGACGTGGCAATAGAGGTGACAAGTGGCAGTAAAAGACACATTAATAGTCAATAAATACATTGACTCCTCAGAGTTGTGATAAAGTGACCCGGTAGACTGATGAAGAGTTTTGACTGCTTGAGAGGTGTCATGTCCAAGCAAGTGCACAAGTGCACCCGAGGAGACCCCAAGAATGTGGTCCGAGGAGAGCCCAAGAATTTGGTCCGAGGAGACCCCAAGGGTGTGGTCCGAGGAGAGCCCAAGAATTTGGTCCGAGGAGAGTCCAAAAGGTCTGGTCCTTATGCATATGTCCAGCAAGTGCATGGTTGTCCAAAGAGAGAAATGGCATGCTAGAGGAGAGTGCCATGTTAGACGAGAGACATGGCATGCTAGAGGAGAGTGCCATGTTAGAGGAGAGACATGACATGCTAGAGGAGAGTGCCATGTTAGACGAGAGGAGTGCATGTCCTACCACCATGCACATATCCGACCAGCAAATGCATGTCCTACCAACAAGTGCATGTCCTACCAGCAAGTGCATGTCCTACCAACACTTGCATATGTCCAGCATGCATGTGTCCGACCAGCACTTGCATGAATGGTCAGTAGGAGATATGGATAGAGGATGACTAAGTCAAGATTCCCAGAAACGGCTTCAACAAGAACCGGTCTTGGCACGCGCGGGAATCTCTCATTCTTCCCAAAAATCTGGGGTTTTGTTACATTTTGAATGTTTTTTGTAATTTAAATATAATGAATATAATGAAATATTCCGATTCTAGGGGATATCAGATGTATGATCCTAAGCCTATAAATATATGGCTTATGGGATCAGAAAGGGGCTTCTTCCTTTTTTGAGACTTTTGGGGAAATTTTGGGTCTGAGTTTTCTAGAGAGAGAAAGTGCTGGTATCATAAAGAATTCTTGTATTTTTGCAACCTGTACTGAAGAAACTCAGTTGGCACAGTTCATCTGATCTTGAGTACAGATCTATAAATCACAACTCTAGGTGGATTAGGCTATTACCAATATATTGGGGCTGAACTACTATAAAAATTGTTGTGTTATTTACTTTCTGTTCAAAACCCGTCTGTGTCGTTTTATTTCTCTTGAAGGCTTTATCGTTTTTGACGTTCTCACGTCGTTGGCCAAAAACGCGGTCAACAAAACTAATTACTCTTTTGTAGCTAATTATTCTTTTGTTTTGTCTATAATAATTGTGACAACACATTTATAGTTTCTCTATATTCTTGTTGTTTATTTAAATTAGCGTGTTATCGTTTCTTAGCTTTATGTGTTTGTTTAGCTACGTGAAAACTATACCATTGTGGGTGTCATTTATATACATAATTTATCAATGCAAAACCTAGCTAATGTTATATTTATTCTAAACTAGAAATTTAATTTGTGCCATTGGTTTGCTCTTACGTGTGCTTAATCCAAAGACCCACTCCATCAATAACTCATTCACTTTGTACTAGCACTATATAGTATTTTTACTATCCTATAATTTGGTTTTACACATATTTTTACTGGGACCCACTTTTATTTAGGGTCTCTATCGGGACCCACTTTCACAAGGCAAAATCTAATTTTTCTTCTAGTTCACATTTTATATTGATTATTTAATTTCTTGAGTTAGGAAATTTAAGTTTTTTAAGTTTACTTATAATTTTAGTTTATATTTAATATATGTTTTGTTGTTTTTGTGTTGTTTAGATTTATGTATAGTTGTTTTCATGTTGTTTTTTAGTTGTTTAGATTTATGTATAGTTGTTTTCACTTTGTTTTTTAGTTGTTTAGATTTATGTATAGTTGTTTTCACATTGATTTTTTAGTTATCTTAAGTTTATATATAGTTGTTCTATTGTTGTATTAATGTCTAATTGTTGTTTATTTGTTTCAGATATATTTTGATTTTTTAATATAAAAAAAATGTTAGTATGCAATGGGTTGACTTTTAGTTGTTCTTCATTTGTTGTTTTTAAATGTATGTAGTATGCAGTGAATTCATGTTTAGTTGTTGTCTTATTGTTGTTTTAGTGCTGTTTAGATTTTATGTATAGTTACTTTCATGTTAGTTTTTAGTTGTTTAAGTTTATTTATAGATGTTCTGTTGTGTTCTTGTCTATTTGTTGTTTAGTTGTTTCCAAATATATTTTGATTTAAAAAAAAAATAGGGTTAATGTTTCATTGTTGTCTTATTGTTGTTTTTTAGTTGTTTCTTAGTTATTTTATTGACACCGTATTTTTGTAAATATAAAACTTTAAAAATGTATTTTCTGACAACTTAAGGTAGTATTTTTGAAAAAAAAAATCAAGGACCGTAAAAAAGTAAAAAAAACACCAAAAAAAGTATATTTTTGAAAAAATATCTAAATAATATGACTGTACAACTACACAAAAAATAATAATAACATTTATCTTCTATCAAAATTATTATCCAGTCATTAAAGTGTAATATGAATAATATCATGAATGTTTTGTATCTTAAATATGGTAATTTATCTTATCGTATTATATATATTTTAAAAAAAACCATAACTTATATATATATACAAGTGTAAAGGGAAAAATAAATCCAACCAAATGCAATACAGTGACGTTAATATACTCTTATAATCAAAACAGAATTGAAAAACAAGTTTTTAATAAGAAACTTAAAACATGGGTCATTCTCTATGAGAAATTGGATGAAGAAGCCAAATCAAATGAATAACATATATAAATGGGCAAGCAACTATTCCTTGATAAAACCCTAATTAGAGCAACAAAGCAAGACTAAGAAAAAATTGGGATTTGGAGCAGCCGCCAAATCCCCAAATTGAACTACTCCCATATTCATGTTGCAGAAATTTACTGTCACCTTCTGGATGGCAACGATGGAGCCATAGTCAAGGAAGAGGGTAGATTGTTGGTTTTATTATATATTGACTCTAAACTTTTAGATTTTTTTTTAAAAGTAAATCTTAGAATTTCTAATCCATGAGATTGGAGTGTACAGATATTTTTCCTTGAAATAAGACCTAATATGGGAGATAAAGAAAAATATCTTTACTGGTGCAAATCTTTATTTTATAGCACCAGTAAAGAAAAATAATGATCAAATCATTGTAATTTTTATTTTTATACTTTTAATATACAACTTAAAATGTCTTGTATAATTTGATCTCTTTATTTTTTTTAATGCAACTCGAGAAAAATAAAAAATTCATCCCTTGCTCCTCATTCCTTGTCCCAACTAAACTAATAATTTAAAAACTTCCTTAAAAAAATACAAAATTAATAATGATCAAATTCCATAATAAAATGTTTAAACTTGCAACTTATTTATAATTAACAACACATTACGACTTATTATTTTCACTATTAATTCTATGAAGACGCTAAATAGTAAGCATATTATCTAAATTTAGATGTCTAATTTTTAAAAATATCATCATTTCAAATTATATATATATAAAAAAAATAAACATGTAAACTTTTGAAAATACTAATAAATTATATATTTCCTATTATAAACATAAACATGCTCCAAGTGCGTAGCATGTGTCATCTCTCACCAGTAAAACTAAAAGAGCAATAAGATTACTCCATTAGGCTGCTTTTATAAATTTGCTCATTCTGTAAATATGTACACCTCCCGAAGTTGCCAAGATGAAACATTTTATAATTAGTTGAGAAGCGTCCAAGCTTTCTGAACCTGCTAATATGGAACTCCGATAATCATCCTACACAAACCTAATGTGAATTCATTGAAATATACTTCAAAGTTTCCAACAGAAGACTAAATGTTCCCATCATCACTTAAATCAGAACCCTTTTCAACAGTATCAGATGAACTCTGGAAGCTCATGTCTTCAATTTGAAGTGTAGTTTTGCTTGAGGTTTCACCACCTGGTCTAAGAGAGTCTTTCAAGTCTTCTAAAATATACGGTTCTACTAGTTTCCAGAACCAGGTTGAATTGCTTCCCAGGAAACCAATCCAATATACACTTCCCTTTCTCTTCACTCGACACTCCAGGGACCTTGCCTTCAAGCTTTTAACAACCTTCTCAACACCATCCTCATTACCCTTGAGCTTTAACACAATGTCTCCAGATGAGGTCCTATGTCCCCCATACATATACCAGTATGCAAGAACACATGGAGACAGCCACCGATGGATCAAGTTTGGAATTGTGCGTCGCCCCTTTGGCCAAAACTGGTCCGCATAAAATCCAAAATAAGAGTGTGAGATGGTGACAAATCTATATGGTACATCCTCATTACCATTATTGGCCTGGCACGAAGGATGCAACCATTCATGATATAGGTAATGTATACGCCTCTTCAATAGATAATGCGGGACAGAATTTTCTCTGAACTCAAAGCGGATCATGTGATTCTTCCTCTCTTCGTCTGAATCAATTTGCAAGCCTCCTAGCAGCAGACCCACCAAGATCTCTCGTTGTTCCTTGCTAAGCTTTATGCTTACTGGTCTTTTAATATTTTTTCTGCTCAAGCTGAGGACAAAATCAATCTTTTCCATCAATGACGATTCGATGTCATATTTCTTTTGGCACATCAGGTCATATATCTTCTCTGCCTTCACATTATCACCAGATGATAGGTATCCGCTCAATATGGTGTTGCATGACCGAGCGTTAACACCAATAGCACCGTCATTCTGCATCTGGCAAAAGATATCCTCAGCTTTGCTTAGGTTACCAACTTTGACCAAAGAATCCAAGTATATACTATAAACGGTACAGCTAGGTTGACATCTCTCAAGGCACTGAGTGAAGGCTAACTTTACTTTGTCATGAAAGCTTAAATTATAATACATATTCATTATATAAATGAAAGATGGCATAACAGGCTTCAAACCGCTTCCCATGAATTCTGCCATGAGGGATTCTGCAAGTTCAATTTCTTGAGCTTTACATAAAATCTCTATGATTTTATGATATGCCACAGCATTGTTTGAACCCAAATGCTCCTTCATCTCTCTGAGTATACTCAATGATTCTGTAGGATCTCCAATCTTTCCATAGATCTCCATCATATACACAAAAGCCTGAGATGGAATAGCACCGCCAAGACTGAGAACTTTGGACCAAGTTTTTTCTGATTCCTCCACATCCCCATCCTTTGAGCAAGCTCTCAAGATGGACACAAGCACTTCTCTGCCCTCCTCAATACCTGCTTGATGCATCTCTTTCCTTATCTCTGTTATCCTTTCTTTATCAATGGAGTCCTGATAGCTATGTAGCCAAATTAGGCCAGCATATATATCCTTATGTACCTCAAACCCAGTTGTTACCAAATTGTGAAAAATAAATTCAGCTTGCTTCAGATAATGTTTTGCAGAGCTTCCAGGTTTGCTAACAATAGATTTGAATAGAGAATTGTGTAAGCCAAGTCGCGGCTGGTATCCTCCTAATTGAATCATTCGATTGTAGATGCTACATGCTTCTTCTAAGCAACCTTGAACGGGAGCACTAAGATAAGCAACGACCAATATGTGAAATGTAGACTCACTAGGAACTCGCCCCTGCTTGATTATATCATCGAATATCTCCCGACATTTTGAGAACTTCCGTTCCTTACCCATGTAATCAGCTAGTTTGGTGGCAAGAGCAAAATCAAATCTATACCAATGTTGTTGCATCATCCATTTGTACACCTATCAAAATTAAACGTGAATTAGAAAACATCTATGAACTTTAAATATAAGCATTCTTGTTAACCGAAGAAAAGTCGATCAAAACGGGCTGTGATCGATCATATAAAGAGAAACCATTTTGATGAAGAATTGATTAACCGGTTATAATGATTTGTTCAGAACAGAAGCTCACTAAACGTTGAAACATTAATAGCAAAAGCCAGGACCCTACAAAAGCTATCACCCTTCTTTATTCATTCATGTCATTATAGATCAAATTGCAACTTAGCACATACACACGCTTTCCTGCCATCCTGGTGCCACTAAGGAACAATATAACACACATGTTCATCTTGAATCCGTAGAACCAACATTTGGACTCCGTGAAGAACCAAAAGGAGAAAGTAATCCTAACTCATCATAAGACATAAAGATAGAATGGAAATGGACACTCATGACAACCAAAGTTTTACCTTGAATCCAGTTTCATTCTCTCGAATCCTTATACAATGGACCGCTAAGTAAGTAGTGTCCTCCTGAGTCAGCCACTTCTTCTGCGCATTCAGTATCCGAACCAACGTCCCCGTCTTATGCGCCGGCAACTCCTTACACAGCCACGCCAGCTTCGACCTTCGCCACTGCTCGGGAAGTTCATCGAGTTCCTTAATCTCCAGCTCCGGCGCCGAAAGGTGCTTCATATCAACCGAGGAGAACTTCTTATCGGAGTCAAATGGCTCACTTTCAGGGAAACTATCGAAACCCCCAGCATCCTCTTCCTCCGTTGGTTCGTTCTCCAACTGTTCGACAAATGTACTGGAAGAAGAAGAAACCGACGGGAATTGGCGGGGCACGGTGACGCAGAACAGAGGGGAAGTGGAGATTGGTCGAACAAAGCGGTGGCTAAGGCAGGACCCATGGCGGCGGTGGGAGAGGGCAAGAGAGCGGAGGAAGAGGAGGGAAGAGAAATGAGAGACGCGCATAGGAAGGGCAAGGAGAAGAGAGTTAGGGCTAGAGGAAGGGAGAGGGAAAGGAGAGAGCTCTGGTTGAGGAGCTTTGCTCAGAAGCATGTCTTTGAGGCCACTTCGTCTGTGGTTTTGCTACTTTCTTCGCCATAAGATTGAGGCTGTCGTTTTGTTTGTACCAAGCACTCACTAAAACATTTCTTTCTTTCTTTCCTTTTTCTCTATTAGATGTCGTTGTCGTTTTAAGCAGCCTTACAGATCGAGGCCATAAGGGATCAGGACCCGACTGCCTGACCCATCTTGGGTTAGGGTTTCCTATGGAGAACGCAAACCTTTTAGGAAAAATAGGATTTTTTTTTCTCCGAATTATGACACCTCTAGATTCTTGTCTCTCGATTTTTTTTAAATAAAATACATTTGTGTTGATGCGGTTCTTTGCCAATAGTAGACTAAGAAGTCTGAAATAGATAATTAGGCTTTTTATGAAACCGTAAGTAAATATCATATAAAAAAATTTACGTGGTTCAATGATTAAAATTCACCTAGCCTACAAGTCTATGTTATTCTATTTAGGATCTCTTGAAAAATTGTTTAAGCAAATTTTGGCAGAGTTACGTACAAAATTCGGTCCCTTTACCAGTCAATTCCCTCTCTATTTATAGGGATTCATTTGACAAATTCAGGTGACATTCAATGTTGGGTAACTTACAAGAATGGGTAACTTCCCAAACGTACAAATTAATACCTTAAATACATTGATTGCCTAATATGACACATTTTTCAGACAAGGGTTACAACATAATAATTACGCATATAAAGTCTCCAAGTTTGCAGGAAGTCAAGCCAGTGTATTCCATGCGTCGGCAGCGAGCTAAATGCACACTATGTGAGCTAGAGGTTTCTAGGCTAAACCGATCTAAGCGTTGAGACGCTCAAGCTATGCTTGTAGTACCTGAAGATATGGCTAGACGATCTCCTTGATGTCTTGTCGACCTGTGGTTGACCCGTGCTACCCATTTTAGAACTTATTGTTGGGAATACTTATAAAGGATCTTATTTATTTTCATGTAAATCATATATTACACAAATTAATATAAGAAAACCTAGAACATGTTTCTATAATTGAATTTAAATAGAGATAATGATAAGGGCACTTACATTATATGCAGGGGAATGAACAAGTCATTCCTTCAGTGTCTCTAACCCTTGTATCCTTTCTGTCGCAAGGTATCACCAAGAAACTGAACCGATCTTCACATTTCTACACAGTCTTCCAAAGTATTCTTAGAATCACATAGACTAGAGTGGGCAATTCTCAACACATGAGATAGATACAAAGAGAAGAAGAGAAGAGAATATTGAGGTTTAGAAAATGGCTTTTGTTGTAGAGAGAGTCTAAAACCCTAAAGCATCAAAACTAGATCTTCTGATCTTCTCTTCATCTCCAGGTCTTCTTTTCACAACTCTTACTTTGCATTCCTTTTATAGGCTCAATTAGGTCACTTATTTAAATTAAAAAATCAATAAAATAATAGATAATATCAGCCATTAAGTCAAAATTCTCATGGGCTTTAGGCCCGTGAAATTTCTCATTTAATTATAAGCTCGTTGGACTAAAAATCAAGGTCTGTATTATTTTCTATTAATTAATTAACTAAATAATTATTTAAATCCCTTATCAAATTAATTATTTATAATTTGAACATTTATTTAAATATATTTATTAATTTAGACATCAATTTGTCTTAATTAATAAATCTGCCATAAAATCTATTTTCTTCTCTAAATTGCATAACTCTGTGAAACTATCCAAAATTGATTTGGTCAACTTTGACAATTCTAATTGATAATTATATCAATTAATTGATACTATCTAGATGATTTTATCCAAGGTACAGTGGGGCCATGGGCCTATAAAATCAAGCTCCAATAAGTTATCATAAATTTAACAAATAAATTTACTAACTTATTAATTTCTCGTGACTCCACTAAAGACTCGGAATTGCATTCTTGAATTCAAAGAACACTCTATAAGAAATATAGACACGTTATTAGTTATCTATTGTTACAACCATAATTATCACTCAATCCTCTATAGACAGTCTATAATGAGATGAAACTAAAATACCGTTTTACCCCCTCATTGTATTTTATCCTTAAAAAACTTAGTTCCTTGTAAATGATATTTCAGTAAACTAATATTAATTACTGAAATGAGATCTCTATCATTTAGCACCTCGAACCAAACTAAAAGGAAATCATCGTTTTACTTCTTCATCAAAAGCTATAGATATTCATATCTATAATTAACACTCCAACTCAATTATACTATCAAGTTCCCAAGATATAAGTATGAGTAGTCCGTAGGGTAAGCTGGTAATGAATAAGTCAAATAACTCAAATAATACACTCAGTTAAAATACTAACCACTCAGCATTGAGATTGAATTGATCTATGTTCAACTATATGATATGACTAGAATAGATAATAACAGTATGTTTACTTGTCCTATCTACTGTCAATATCGGTCCAGTCTGATGTAACAAATACATCTGATCTTATATACTTTGCTAATGTTCTAGAAAGAACATAATACTAAAATGTGTAAGCAGATTATATCGTAGATTGACAAATCAGTGTAAATCCTGTACACTAACTAATCTTTGGACTAACTTATTTTTTGAACATATAATCATATTTATATTCCACTATGATTACGTCACTATAAATATTATTAGCTATATGCTCGGGATTTGATAGAAATTTATATTAAACAAATAATCATGAAAATAAAACATGTGAGCAAAGATATTGGCCAAGTCAAAAATGATTTCTATTCTTTTATTGATAATAAAATGAGAGTACAAAAAAATTGGATTTTAATTAGGGCATAAAACCCCAACACTTATACCCCACTCTTGAAATATGGATAACCTTATTAAGTGCTTGCCAGCTATACCGCGAACCAAAACACGTTAGCACGTGCTTTTTAGGTACAACATTTGCCATACCAAGTCCCTTATCATGTATGACGTCATTCCTATACCTAACACACGCATCAGGGGCTTTTCTACTTCTGCCATAGGGAACACGCCCGCCTACCCACTCAAGTACTGGACACGTGTTTGATTTTTACAGGCGTCTTTTCAGGTTTCGAGTACAATGACAGTTGTCTTGTCAACTTTTTTGCAATTATTTTTCTATTCAAATCTAGCCCTTCAATCTCAAACTATCGTGATCATACATCTCTAATTCTTTCTTAGGTTTGGTCTATATATAGGGTCATGGAATTTAATCCTCACCACCTTTGCATTAAGAAAGTTTCCATTTTTCTCTTCTTCTCTGAAACCTTCAACTTTTCTAGCGATTTATTTTCCGAATCACTTTCCTGAAATTCCTCAACCTTCGCGATCCTTCTAGCTTTCTTCAATTGAAAAACTGTGTAACGTCCCAAAAATGCTAATAAGGTTTAGTGCCTTGATTAGCGTGACAGGAGGGCGAAATTGGATATATGGGTGTGATTAATTGATTAAATGTGGGACTACGTGGCATACATGATTTATATGACAATATGAATATATATATATATATGCATGCTTATGTGTATCTGAGGGCCTAGGTTAACCCTTCTTTGTATCTTCGACCGTTTTTTCCAAGCCTAGGAGAGTCCTATGGTGGTCGAACTGGGCTTAGTCTCACTGGGCCGACCCCCTATATAGATTTTTCCCCTGATTTCTTCATTTTTTCTCCTTGATTAATGGATATGCCCCCAACTATTGGCTTCATTATGTTCACTTACTAACTTTACTCTT